>NC_136265.1:29966020-30236016 GCF_964187855.1 Myxine glutinosa
CCTCCGCTGTTCTACTTTTAACTGTCTTGGAAGGAACCGGCATTCGTTTCACCTTTGGTCTGTACGTAGGCAAGAGATGGACCACCTTATGGTCTGATCGTCCGATCACAGGAGCACATTTCACCACGTAAGCAAGTTCAATGTTCACCGTAACATTTGTCTAACGTCCTGTTACCACAGGTAGCAACATTCACATACTGATCGAGCTGAGGGAGTTCCTGATCGAGGTCACATCGAATGAAATCCCCAAGAATCAGGATCGATTGATCCACTGAACGGACGCTCGCTCCATTATAACTTTCTGCGATTCGTTCCGATGCGCATTTAAAGTCCGTTACCGGTGCGTACAGGATCGGGAGGCGGGTTGAGCAGGGGGGAGGAGGAGCAGAGAGCGGGGGGGGGGGGGAGCTGGAGAGCGAGCGGGGGGGGGGGGGAGAGGGGAGCTGGAGAGCGAACGTGGGGGGGGGGGGGAGGGGAGCTGGAGAGCGAACGTGAGGGGAGCTGGAGAGCGAGCAGGGGGGAGAGGGGAGCTGAGGAGCGAACGTGGAGGGGGGGGGGAGGGGAGCTGGAGAGCGAACGTGAGGGGAGCTGGAGAGCGAGCAGGGGGGAGAGGGGAGCTGGAGAGCGAACGTGGGGGGGAGGGGAGCTGGAGAGCGAACGTGGGGGGAGAGGGGAGCTGGAGAGCGAACGTGGGGGGAGGGGGGAGCTGGAGAGCGAACGGGGGGGGGGAGGGGGGAGCTGAAGAGCGAACGTGGGGGAGGAGGGGGAGCTGGAGAGCGAACGTGGGGAGGAGGGGGGAGCTGGAGAGCGAACGGGGGAGGAGCGGGGAGCAGGAGAAGAGGGGAGCAGGACAGCAGGTAATCCTCTACATTCTACATGCTCAGACTCGGATATTGTTGCCAAAACTCCTATTTACATAAGATAAGGTGTCACCCTACCAGGTCCAGCAAGCGGTCTAATGTATAATGTACCCGAGGACTTGGAACACTTATAACTTGTACACATTTTTTTTCTTCAAAATTCCCATCAAAATTGCGAAAAAGGTCCATAAACATTTTAATATTGAATTTAGGACATACGAGTATCAATACAAAATCACAAAACTACATAATTATCTATGAGGTTGTGAATTTTTTTCCAATTTATCTTAATTTGGTAAATTGAAAATTAAACATATGGCCGAGTTGTTGAAGAGTATCTATGTACGAGCATAACCGCCAGGTTTCATGCTTGTATCACAATGTGAACGTCTGAACGATGCACCCTAATAATGGGTGCTTGTCGATTGGCGAAGAAGAAGAATAACCTTACACATTACATCGGTAACTGGTATCCATTGGTTACCAACAGTCCCATTCATTCGTTTTGGAGTACAAAGATGGCGGACAAGTGGCTTCAAAAAATGAGCTTCTCTGCCATCCAGTTAGTCGGGAGACCAGCGTGACCCAGATGGTGCCTTGTCGACTGTACGAGAGACATGGGGATCGATTGGATTGGTCTATCGGGAAACTATGCCGGTTAAACCATGAACACCCTCGACTCTGCAAAACGGTATTAAATTCGTTGAAGAAACGGAGCAAACGATATAAAGTTTACCGGAACTAGATGGTCCCCTCACTGCATGGTGTCATCAGTGAGTGGCGTATATAGAGCCTCGCTCCTCTGAAAACGCCATTAAACTTAAAATAAGAGGAAGAAGAAGCGGTTTGATGTTAATCTGAGTGAATCAGAGGAACGTTCATGCTTCCTTTGTATTCCCAGGTATCGAATCACGTGGTTCGGTGATTCAAGATATCGGGATCAAGTTCCTGTCCGAGAGAGGGTCGATGAGACCGGGAGGTGGAATCGAACGTGCTTTTGATTCGTGCTGAGGGTCATGAACCGAGACCCCCCGAGTTGCGCCAATGTTCTTCGGTCCTGGGATTCCAAGTCGGGCTCTGATGGAGGGAGCGGAGGGGATCTGCGGGTTCAGGATCCTGGACGTTCAGAACCTTCGTGATGGAGATGACGTCACGGACCTGGGACCAGGTACGGTGTCATATTTATTACATACGTGCGGAGCGGACGAAATATTATAGAGACTAGCAACCGTACCCGCCCTACGGGCAGGGCTTCAATTGGGAGGCCCAAATGAAAAGGCAAAATATCAGAAATTGAAGGCTTTTTTATTTTAAACGATTTATATAAACATCCGTTAAATCATATCACACGCAAATCATCAAAATCTAAACAGTATTTGTAGAATTTCAATAAAAGCCACATCACTGTTCATGTCGGTAAATATTATTCCATCGTGTTTGAAAAAAACTGGAAAATTGGAAAAATTGGGAAAAATTGGAAAAACAATATTGCCTATTTTACTCCAGGGGGTCCCAGGATTACCCACCCAAAATTTCGTTGCGATCGGTTCAGCCGTTTTTGCGGTACCTGGGAACAGACGGACAGACGGACAGACATTTGGTGAATTATAATAAGATGATCAGTTCTCTCAACGGCATCTATTTATTACATATGCGTGGAGTGATAAAAATTGAGAAAATAGGTGGTGGGGAGGGTAATGTGTGTGAGTGAGTGTGTGAGGGGCTGTTGATTCTGGGAGTGGAGACAATTTTGTTGTTGTAGTGTGTGTTCTCACTGGCCGAGTGTGGGGGTATGTACGCATCCAGGTGTAGCTGCTGCGTGTGGAGGCGTATGTGCCCCCTGCTGGCCCACCTTAGCTGACCGTATCGAGGTTGAAGGGCCGAAACGGGATGATGCTGAGGACCTCGACTGAGGACCTGGTCAGTAAGACACACTTGTGACCAGGTGTGTTTTGAAATTGTGTAATATATATATATTATATATTTCGTGTAATATATAATATAATATAATATAATATAATATATTTAATGCTACCTAAAAAAAAAAAAAAAAAAATTGACAATGGGCCCCGAAATGGCGGGTGGGGTGAAGAACACACCCATTTGTTACACACGGGCCTACAATAGGTTAGGTTAACTACAACACAGCAACTGTAGATGTATGAAGCTCAATTTCATCTTTTCAATTTTACGATCTAACAATCGATGAGAATGAAGTAAACTTTTTGTCCACGGGATTGTAACAAAAAAAGTTGATGTTTTTGTGTGGATATGATTAAAATGAGGTCGTGTATTAATTTTGTGATAATTTGATGATTAATGTAAACAGTACATTAATTTGGCCACACAGGGCTAGTGTTTAGAGGTCAACAAGTGGTATGGAGAGGAGGGGTGCGGGCGGGGGGTTTATTTATGTGAACATGAATTTAGAACCCACTCCGTATGGCTGCGTAAAATCTAACCCAAGTTGTCGACTCAGCTCTCCCGAGAGGTCGGTTGGTTCCACGAGTGACTGAGGGCGGATCAGTAGGAAAGACTGTGTGGAGACATGCTATAAGCGCATTTGGAATTTTAGATTTGGAGAGATTCGGGGAGACTGCATTGATTTGTAATTCAGAGATTTGGGGTGTTCGGGGAAATATTTTTTAGTGGTTATAGAGTCTCGGAATGTGACCATGGAGGAGGTAGTCAAGAGGAGAGGAGTTGCATCCAGCTTTCACAGTCAAATCCTCTGGTACCCCTGGTTTAAGTTGTGCATTCGGTATGGCTTTGGTTCAGCGATTATTCCATCACTCGATTAATCTGCGTTTCGACTTCACCGTTTTTTATGCTTCCGACACTATGCTCTCTCGTAGTGTGCCAGCCTGCGTACTTGTAGCTTCCTGAGGCCTTCTTCACTGTTTCTAGAAAATGGTTCTGCCATTGTGGCAGTTCGTGTGCCATGAACACTTGCATAGTTCTCATATTTGAGTCCAGTGCACTAGTCTGCACGTTGCCAACACCCCCAGGGTGTGTCCACTGAGCCAAAGACTCGCCATGTAGTGTAGGGGGTTCTGCTTGTATCTGAAAATGATCACCTCTCCTTCGATGTACTTTTCTCACCTCTCAATTCCCTGTCCCTCTACTCTCAACACCTTGAGCAGGACTAACTACTCGTTGTTCCCCAATAAGTTTGCTGATTTGTTGTTACTAGTTCGCTTCTTTTTTTTTTTAGCTCAAAAGCAAACCTTCCGAGAGATTTGAGAAACATGCTCCTGCTCGACGTGCGTGTGCGTGCGTTTTAGTTATTGCCTTTGTTTAAATCACATTGTGTTTCTCAGCAGAATCTTCCATTGTGGTGGTGAAGGTGGAACCCGAACTGACAAATGATTCTCCCTCACAAGGTAAGGATAGAAAAGAATAATATTCAAATTGAGGTAATGATGCTTGATGATGGGAATTGTGTGAAGAGTTTTTATTAAGTTTGGATTCCACAACATTGTCGTTTGTCCTTGTACTTTGTCCTTGTTTTCCTTGACTCACTTTCCCCAAGATTACTGGGGGTGGGGGGAGGAGGAAAGGGAGAGGGGAATTCTAGAAAATTTTCTGACATCTTAACTGAGTTAAACTGCCACGGACTCTCTGTTGGGACCATAATGGTCAGCAATGGCACCAAGTAGTGCCATGCCGATCGCTCGACATCGGGCATAAAATGGCCGCCTGGAAGCCTTCCCTCCTTCTGTGGCGAATCCGGAAATGGCTGGAAATTACTGGCATCACCTCTGTAATAAAATAATTTGAGTCGACATTAATTTTTGGTGGAGGTTAGGTGACCGGAAACTCTGAGTTTTTCATTTTTTTCGCCTGAGGATGTGGAAGCGAGATTGTCAGGTCAACTTTGAAACTGAGACAGAGTCCAAAATTCTTGACAAGTCTGGCCAAATGAAGCTTTTAACAAAGAATGGTGCAATATTATGTCTGTTATCCATTTGGTCGTGATTGCGTTCGCTACAAAAAGTGCAGAATCGCCGATTTTTAAATTGCATAAATGACTCCATGTTAATATGCCTCAAATTTTGTTTCATTTTTTTGGAAAAGAAAAGATCATGGTTTTGGATGGGGGACGGGCATGGTGGTGAACAGCTGTCTTGAAGACTTGGAAGGAAGAATGAGATTGAAGAGAATGTGGAAGTTTGTTCCACAGGAGGGAAAAGAGAGGAAGGAATGAGTGGAGGTGAGCAGTGATTCTGGATCTTGGAAGTTTCATGAGAATGTGGTTGGTGGTGGACTGCGTACACCCTGCAGAAACCTGGTGGTGGGGGTGGACAAAGCATAGAGGGTGCAAGACTAGAAAGGAGTTTGTAGAAGACAGAGAGCATCGACCTGTCCGATGGGAAATTGATAGGCCATAGACTCAGCTTTATCGACGGAGATTCCAATGATCTGAAGGCATTGGTTTTCACGGCGTCATGCTGAGCAAGGTGTGAGGCAGACACACCGATCCAAAGGGGAAAGCAGTACTCCCGCAAGCTGTGAATGAAGACCTTGAAGGTCGATAGGAGTTTAGGTGTGCCAAGAAAGGACTTTGCACCAAGTCTGCTACTGGCGTTAGAGCCCAACTTTGAAATGTGGTTTGCCCAAGAAAGATTATAGCTGATAGTGAGACCCAGGAGTTTGAATGACAGAACTTATTTGAGAGGATTGTTGAGAGAGTATATGGGGTGGGGGTTGCCAGACGTTCCTTTCGGAGAGAGATAGTGACAGTGTGACATTTGTCAGGATTGAAAGCCGTATTCCAAGTGTTTGACCAGCTTGAGATTTTGTCAAGGTCTGAAGAGAGGGAAGAGTCTATTGCCTGTCTATGTGAAGGATGAGGGTTGAACGCACCTATGTACATCCACATGTCACGGCAGAAGGTGGAGTCGTCAACAAGATGTGCAATATATTTGTGCAAATCATCAGCAAGATCTTTGGCTGAATTATTTTATAATGTCATCATATCAATTGGAATGACTGGGAATTGAAGCCAGAACCTTTCAATGATTGTTCTTTACACAGCAACTCCAGAACAAGATTTCCCAAGCAAAATAATTAATTTCTAAGGAGTTATTGTAAATTTGTTGTAAAAACTACTCTAACACCCTTATGAAGAGTCATTAACTCCGTATTTGGTGCTTCAAGATATTGGATGATTCGTTCTGCATCCTAATGACAGGAAGACAATCTGGAACTGATTGCAATTTGTCTGGAGATATTGGTCAGGTCATGGGAATGTCATTTTGATCCTGAGAAATCTAACCATCTCTTGTTGTGCTGGAACGATTGTCAAACGAACCGACATATGTTGAGTCTTGAGCCTCAAGATGTCACCATCAACAATGGCAAAGATGACCTAAACAGTCATCCGTAGATCCCACCTATGAAAATAAATTGAAATTGCAGTGGGATTTGTAGACCTGGAGAAGGCCAACGACACTGCCCCAAGAGAGATGGTGATGGTGACACTGAGATGGATGGGAGTGTCAGAGGTGGAAGGGATGTTCAAGGGGATGATGGGAAGAGTTTTTGTTGGTCCTGGGTTTTCGGAGATCAATTTGAATATTGGTTTGACGCAGGGAAGTGGTTTCAGCCCACTCCTGTTCATCATGGTGATGGAGCTGGTAAGCAGGAAGGTAAACATAAAGGGAGGTTTACAGGTGCATTCAATATCATTCCAAGTCATTCCTTGAAAAATCTTAACTTTTCACAGAATACAATCCTTCGGCTCCATTACAGAGTAGTGCTCTCCACTCGAGGCTGGTGCTCCACTTAACATTTGTCCCTTTTGGAATTCTGTTAAACTTTACACTCTCAAAATCCTCATCTCCCACAATGAGGCAGAAGCACATGACCTGTTGCACTCACATTGCAGATACGTTGAAGGGTATTTGCTTTGGAAAAAAACGATTTGCTGTCTCGCCTGTCTGTCTCCGTCTCACTTTGAGTCTGTGACCCTCGAGCATTCACCAAGAAGCGCACGTTCTTTCATTAACCGTCTTGTGGAAAAACTTCCTCAATCCATGCTTAGACCACCATCTTCATCGTTTCCTCCTTTTTTTTCCTTCATTTTGTGGAGCCACACTTCTGAGGCTGGTCAATTCCACCCTTCCAATCACGTGTTCAATTTGGTGATAGACGACCACCTGATGTCGTCTTCCATCCCTACCCGCAATATTTTCCTTCGCTATTAACGCTCAAAAAGAGAACCATGACAATTACAACGACATATTGGCAGGGTGCAGCCCGAAGTGGAGATCGGTTTCTGAGGTTTGGGACATGGAATGTAGGGACAATGACAGGGAGATCAGGAGAAGTGGTGGATGTATTGGTCAGAAGAAGAGTGGACATATGTTGTGTGCAAGAGACGAGATGGAAGGGAAGTGGTGTGAGAATGGTGAAGGGTAGGCAGGGACAGAAATACAAGTTTGTGTGGCAAGGGTGCCCGGAGGGCGTGAATGGTGTTGGTGTCCTGTTTTCTGAGGAGTTTGTAGACAGTGTGGTGCGTGTGACTAGAGTGAGTGATAGGTTGATGATGGTGAAAATGATGATTGGAAAGCTCTTGGTGAACGTCATCTCGGGATATGCTCTGCAGGTTGGTCGAAGCAATGAAGAGAAGGACAAGTTCTGGTGTGCAATAGAGAAGCTGATGGAAAACGTGAAAGATGAGGAAGTTGTTGTGGTGGGAGGAGACCTGAATGGACATGTGGGAAGGAGTATGGATGGTTTTGAGGGAGTTCATGGGGGTTACGGATATGGTGTGAGAAATGGAGAAGGTGAAAGGATTTTGGAGTTTGCTGATGGAGCTGATTTGTTGATTTGTAATACTCAGTTCCAGAAAGAGGATAATAAGCTTGTTACATACACGTCAGGTGGGTCGACGACAACCGTTGACTACCTGATGGTGCGTAGGCGAGATAGGGGGCACCTCCGGGACACAAAGGTGATCCTGGGGGAGGAGGCTGTTTCACAGCACCACTTGGTTGTCTGCGACATAAGGGTGAAAGGTGCGAGGAGAGCTCGGCGGGTGAAGTACCAACCGAGAATGAAGGTGTGGAGGTTGAAAGAGGTGACAGTAAGGGAGGCATTAAAAGAGAGGCTGAGTAGGGTAGAGGATGATGTGGTTGAGCTTGAAAGTGGTTGGATGTCAATGAAAGCTAGTCTGTTGGGAGCCGTTGGTGAGATATGTGGATGGACAAAAGGACCACCGAGGCACTCGGAAACATGGTGGGATGATGAAGTTGGAAAGAGGATTGACGAGAAGAGGAAGAAGTTCAAGGAGTGGCAGAAGGCGAAGGGTACGGGAGCAGAAACAGCAGAGCATGAAAGTTATAAGGCAGCCAGGAAGGCTGCAAAGAAAGAGGTAGCAAAGGCGCAGGAGGCATGTAGGAAAATGTTCGGAGAACGCTTGGATTCGGAAGAGGGTCAGAAAGCAGTATTCAGGATTGCAAAGCACATAGCGAAAGAGAGGTGTGATGTGATGGGGGTGAGTTGCTTGAAGGATGAAGTGGGACAAATCGTTGTCGACCCAGATGGATTTAAAGGAAGATGGAAAAGATATATGGAAATGCTGTTGAATACAGAGAATGAATGGGATGGCAACATCGAGAGTAACCCAGTTTTAGGACCGGCAGAGAAGATAACTGAGAAGGAAGTTGAGGAAGCGAAAAAGCAATGAAGAGTGGAAAAGCGGGAGGGCCGACGGCAGTTGTGGGAGATATGTTGAAGGCAGCAGGAAGTTGGGGTGTGAAGAGAATGACAGAGATCTGTAATCTGGTGGTGAAAGAAGGCCGCATTCCAGTGGATTGGGAACTGAGTACCCTCGTCCCTCTATACAAGGGGAAAGGTGACCCTCTGGAGTGTGGCTCGTACCGAGCGATAAAGTTGGAGCATGGAATGAAGGTATTGGAAAGGGTGTTGGAGAGGAGGATAAGGAAGAAAGTGAAGATCAACGAAATGCAGTTTGGATTTATGCCAGGAAGAGGAATGACAGATGCGCTTTTCATTGTGAGGCAGTTGCAGGAGAAGTACATGGAGAAGAGGAAGAAGTTGTTTTTTGGGTTTGTTGATCTGGAGAAAGCATTTGATAGGGTTCCACGCAAAGTATTGACATGGGCATAGAGGAAGTTAGGAGTGGAGGAATGGTTGATCAGAGTAGTGATGGCAATGTACAAAAGAGCGCGCACAGCTGTAAGGACGAAGGACGGGAACAGTGGTGAGTTTGAGGTGAAGGTGGGAGTGCATCAGGGGTCGGTACTTAGTCCACTACTATTTGTAGCTGTGATGGAGGTGCTGGCTCAGAACGTAAAGGAGGGTTTACCGTGGGAGTGCATCAGGGGTCGGTACTTAGTCCACTACTATTTGTAGCTGTGATGGAGGTGCTGGCTCAGAACGTAAAGGAGGGTTTACCGTGGGAGTTGTTGTATGCAGATGATCTGGTGTTGATTGCGGAAAGTATGGATGGACTGAAGGAAAAGATGAACAAGTGGAAGGAATGTATGGAGACAAAAGGTCTGAAGGTGAATATCGGAAAGACGAAGGTGATGGCAAGTGGTAAAGCATGTGGTGAAGTGGAAAGAACTGGGAAGTGGCCGTGTGCTGTGTGCAGGAAGGGTGTCGGAGTGAACTCCATTCAATGTACAATGTGCGCTGAGTGGGTTCATCAAAAATGTAGTGGTCTGAGAGGGTCATTTACCAGTGTGGCAGCTACATTCAAATGTAAGGTGTGCACAGAGGGAGCTGCAGATGGAGGAAATGTTGAGTTGGATCTTGGAGACGGCGTGAAGCTGGAAGGTGTGAAAACATTTTGCTACCTCGGAGACATGCTGAATGGAGAAGGTGGATCAGATTCGGCAACGGTTGCTCGAGTGAGATGTGCATGGAAGAAGCTTCGGGAACTGAGTGGCGTGCTGATGAGGAGGAGAGTGTCGCTGAAGCTGAAGGGAAAGGTGTATGCTGCATGTGTGAGAAGTGTTATGATTTATGGGAGCGAGACATGGGTAATGAACGTAGAGCAGCAACGAAGGCTGGAAAGGGTGGAAATGCGAATGGTTCGATGGATGTGCAGAGTATCGTTGAGAGAGAGGAAGACAAATGATGAATTGCGAAAGATGATGGGAATATTGCCTGTGATTGATGCTGTGAAGAGGAACAGGCTGAGATGGTTTGGTCATGTGTTGAGGAAGGATGAAAGTGACTGGTTGAGAAGAGTGATGGAAATTGATGTAGAAGGAAGTAGAGGACGGGGAAGACCGAGAAAGACTTGGCTAAAGATGGTGGAAGAAGAAATGCGGGCAAGGGGGTTAACAAGGAGAGATGCAGAAAATAGGGCAAAATGGAGAAGATTGTCATGGGGACCGCAAGGCTAACCCCCGCTCTAGCAGGGAAAATGGCCTTATAAATGCATGTTGTTGTTGTTGTATTAACGCAATGTAACCCAACAACGCTCTTACGTGCAGCTCGCAAGTTTCCTCCCCGCCCTCCTCTTCATTCTCTTGCTTGTTGCATCCACCTCCTGCCCCACTGCCAGTACGTTGCTTTATTTTTTTTGTTGTCTCTCCTTTTTCTTGCAGTGGCTGATATTTTGTTAACGATATGAAGAAAAGAAAAAAAAACAAAAAAAAGATCGTTAATGCTGACCGAGGCATATCATATATTCAGGAGTTAAAATGCTGTATTGCTCGAACATTGGCTTTTTCTGCAGGTGAAACGGGTCATGTTGAGGAGACATGGCTCCCGGATAACTCTCTTACAACTTCGAACACCGTACGTGTGAAGGAAGAGCCGAGTGAAGAGTCTGGCAATGCAAACGGTGAGCTCAAAGAGGCTTTTAAAATACAGAACTATTTTCCCTTAGATTTTCTGTTCCCACTTGCAGCTTTACTTGTTCACATTTGTATAGTCCACTACATATTGAGATAATTTAACTTTTGAAAAAGAACTAAGTTTGCTCTCAAAAGGTTTTTGCTTCGAAAGGCAAACAGAACTCGGAAGTGTCAAAGTTCATGGAGGTTGAAGAACTCTGAATGTACCAGTAAATAACTAAGGGAAGAGATGGTATTATATACAAACTACCTGTTTGTGATGGTAAAGTGATACTTGGAGGGATAAAGGATGTGGGGAATTAATGAGAGTAATGGGAGGACATGGGGTGAACGAGATGGTTACAGCTGCAAATCACAGAAAGAGAAGGCAAAACCAGAAACCCAGAAAAAAGTGTGATAGTGGATTACCTGCGATGGTGGTGACCTCCTGTCTTGAAGCCCTAGACGGAAGAATGACATTGAAGAGACTGAGGAAGGTGGTTCTACAGGTGGGGGGGGGGGGGGGGGGGGGGAGAGGAATGAATGAGTGGAAGGGAGCAGTGAGTCTGAATTTTGGGAGTTTCACCAGAAGGGAATTACTGGCAGACAATGCATTCCTACAGACACTTTCGGGAGGAGGGCGGGCGGGGGGGGGGGTGGAGGGTGGGTGGAGGGAGGTGGAGGTGGAGGTAGACAGAACATGGACAGATGATGGAAAGAGCAAGAATAGGTATGTGCTCTACCGAGTGCCATTCTAGTTACGGAAACTTCAATTATGTTTCACTTTTGTACCACTCTAAACATTCACAGGGTTAAAGTACTTGCAAAAGTAATTATGCCTTCCCACAAAATATGTTGATTGGCTTCAGGGTGACGTCTTCATGAAAGTGTAAGTTTACTGATTTGAAGTTGTTTAGAATGCATCCTCGTGTGTTGATGCTGCTTTTGAATTCCTGTGACAAATCTACTTCTTTTTTTTCTTCTTTTTTTTTCCTGACCAATCTCAGAGAGATGGACACCGACCTGCACGATGTTGTCCTTTAACAAGAATAGTTTCACATTCACTGAAAATTCCTTGCAGCAATGCAGGAAGAGTTATTGTTTGAGGTCTATGGATTGTAAACAGAAAGGTATTCATCCACAAGAACAAATTAAGATTCCCGCTTCTGAAAAGATACATAGGTGCACAGTGTGCAATCAAACATTTGATTGCATGTCAACGTATCGGAATCACCTGAGGACACATATTGGTGAAACGCCATACACGTGTCATGTTTGCAACGAATCATTTGTCCAGAACTCTTTCTACCGGGCACACATGAGGACACATCCTGGGGAAAAGCCATACAAGTGCCTTATCTGTAATAAATCATTCAAATGGAAGTCGTTGTTCCAGGCCCACATGAGGATTCATACTGGAGAGAAACCGTTTCAATGTCGTGTATGCAACAAATCATTTCGAAATAATGCCAAATGCCAAATACATGCGAGGACACACACTAGAGAGAAGCCGTACAAATGCATTATCTGCAATAAATCATTAAAATCAAAGGCAATATTACAGGTGCACATGAGGATTCATGATGGAGAGCAACAATATAAGTGCGCTTTGTGCACTAAGTCGTTTCGAAGGAAAGACAAATGTCAGAAACACTTGAGGATGCATACTGTCGAAAAGCTGTACAATTGCACAATGTGCAATAAATCATTCGGTAATAATACATATCGCCGGGTACACACGAGGACTCACACCGAGGAGAAGCAATACAAGTGCACAGTGTGCAGCAAATCATTCACGAGGAATGCACACTGCCAGGTATACATGAGGATTCGCCCTGGGGAGAAGCCGTATAAGTGCACCGTGTGCAGCAAATCATTCAGTAATATTACAGATTACCACGTACACATGAGGATTCATAGCGGGGAAGATTTACCGAAAAAGGAGGTGGAGATTTTGAATTCTGGGGGAACTGCCCCCCACCTTCTGAAACGCGCAAATGGAGACAACAACCAACGGAAAAAGCCGTATGAGTGCACCGTGTGCAGCAAACCATTCAGTAATATTACAAATTACCACGTACACATGAGGATTCATGCCGGGGAAGATTTACCGAAAAAGGAGGTGGAGATTTTGAGTTCTGGGGGAACTTCCTCACACCTCCTGAAACGCACACATGGAGATAACAACCAACGAAAAACGCTGTATAAGTGCACTCTGTGCAGAAAATCGTTTATTAATTACTCGACCTACAAGGTGCACATGAAGATTCATTTTGGAGAGAAGTCATTCCAGTGCAGCATCTGTAATAAATTATTCCGTACAAATTGGGTCTGTCAAAATCACAGAAGGACTCATACTGGTGAGAGGCCGTACAAGTGCGATGTGTGCAACAAATCATTCAGCAACATTTCAGGCCGCAAGATACATATGAGGACCCACACTGGGGAAAAGCCATACAAGTGCATTGTGTGTGGCAAACTGTTCATTGATTGTTCAACCTACAATCGACACAGGAAGATTCATACAGGGGAGAAGTCATTCAAGTGTATCGTCTGCAATAAGTTATTCCGCACTAATGCAAACTGTCAGAAACACATGAGGACCCATACTGGTGAGAAGCCGTACAAGTGCGATGTGTGCAATAAATCGTTCAGCAACATTTCAGGCCGCAGGACACATATGAGGACCCACACTGGGGAAAGGCCGTATAAGTGCACTTTTTGTAATAAGTCGTGCATTGACTTTACATCCCGTCAGGTACATATGAGAACCCACACTGGAGAGAGGCCATATAAATGCAGTGTGTGCAACATGTTATTCAGGAATAGTTCGCACCGCCAGGTACACATGAGGACCCATACCGGGGAGAAGCCATTCAAATGCACTGTATGCAGCAAGTCATTCACTAGGAATGCACACTGCCAGACACACATGAGGATTCACACAGGGGAAAAGCCGTACAAATGCAGTCTCTGTGATAAATCATTCAGCGAGAACTCATCTCTCCTGAAACACATGAGGACCCACACAAGGAATTGTTGCAGACCCACCCCAGGAGAGAGAGAACAATGTTAGCCGCTAACCCAGACCAGATGACCCGAACATAGACTGGAGGGATGAGGGTCGGCATGGTGAGGAGAAAGGCAAGGAAGAACAGCTCAACAGAGAAAAGGAGGAAGACTAAGATTATGATGAGCTGCGTGGGTTGAAAGAAGAGATGGTAAACAACCTTGAGGAGATGACATTGATACCGCTCAGGGAAAGACCACGAATAGAAAACAAGAAAATAGGCAAAAAAATACTTGATGAGAACCAACCAAGCGCTCAGAAAGCTGATTTGCGTTTCTGAGCACGATCTCTTTCATACTTTTTGTGAACTTTAAATAACAGGTGCGATGGCAATCATAACAAGCCAATTGGTCAAATGGAACAGAGGGAATAATAATCTGCCTTCTGCCAACTCTTCGCGGAGATACTGATGATTGTGGAACTATCTTTGAGAAAGAGATGCACAAAACAAACATCTTTGGATGAAGTGGGCTCTGTGGCTGCATCGCTTGACGCTTCCATTTTTGTTTGAATCTTGCTTTTACTCCGCCTCCAGTGCACGCGGCAAATTTGATTGGTTGAGACGGCATAACATTTTGCCCAAGAACTGCTAAACTGAAGGTTTTTGGAAGTGAGAACAAGGCGATTTGTGTTCTGCAGTGTTCAAATATGTAATTCAATTGAAAGAAAATAACAGTTTTAAATGCTATAGAAAAAAAAAAAAAAAACTTTTTAAAAGTTTACTGCTGTTAATGCACATCTTTTACACCACCCTATCTAACACATTGATTTAGTTCTTCGCGCTTGTTCTTTGTGTCCTTTATGACATCCCTAAAAACAGTAAGTTTCCTGTTTGGAATTATTTTCAATTCTGTTTGACTGTCGTACTGACCAACACAGAACCAATTGCATGCACGCTCAAGACGAGACGCTACAATTTGCCAAGTTCAGAGCCAAAGTACGGTACTGATAAACTGCAGGTTCGTGTTGCGATTCATGTTCCCATTTATGTCCTACAGTGTTTAAAATGTAAAATTCCATTGAAATTAAGTCATTCCTCAATCATAGACTGACATCTCTCAGACATGTAGAGTGAACCTATTGCTTCACCCTGCCCGTCTTCACCGGGTAATAACAGGAAAACAACACCGAAATAGAACAGCACTCGGTAGAGCACCTCCGCCAGGCTGAGGAGTTTACGTTTTCTATCCACTGACTGGCCGGATCTGGATTCGGACCTGAACCAAAATCGAATCGGCTTGGTCTTGTCACCTAACCAACTCGTCCACCAAGTTTCGTCATAACCATCCACAATTTTTTTTAAATATCATGTTATTTAGCGCTTTTCGTCCAATCTCTCAATGGTGAAGAATCAATAAAAAAATTAAATAACTTTCGTATCCGAATCCATATTCAGATGTTCACCAAAATGGAATTGATTCGATTTTGTCACACACCCAACCTGCCTACCATGTTTCGTCCAAATCCGTCTATAACTTTTTGAGATAACCTGCTATGTTATATGTCGGTTTTAGCCCTATCACTCAATGGTGAAGAATCACTTCAAAAAATTATCAGATCCAGATCCAGGAATTTCTTTCCTTTGTTGTAACCTTACAATTTTATCTTTCCTTTCCTTTGTAACATTCAAGCGTGAGCATGGAATATAAAGCATTGCAACCGGACTTAGTGCGCAGATACAAAAAGGAAAATACAGCATTGCTAATTGAGGTTTCTGTAACGGCGACTTTGGTCTAAATAATGATGGAATTAGCAAAATGATCAAGTACCTGAATCTGAAAAATGAAATCGAGAAAATCTGGAAGCCGAAGAGTGCTGACATTTTGCCAGTAATAGTTGGAGCAACGGGAATGATAAAGAAGAACCTCACTGAGATCTTAAAAACCATCCTGGGGAATATTCTCCAAACTACGATTGGAGGCTGTCCGAGGTTCAGTGACGATCCTGAAAAGAACCTTTGAAACAAATCTTCACAAACAATCAAATGAGACGTGATCCTTTCCTGAAATGGAGGTAGATACTTTGAATCATGGGAGGGCTCCGTTCCACCTTCTGAAACCTGCGAATGGAGATTACAACCAAAGGGAGAAGCTATATCGGTGCACTGTGTGCAGTAAATCATTTACTCAGCTTTTGACATTTCAGGTACATTTCAGAACCCATGTTAGGGAAACAACCCCATATTAGGATTGGTGTTCGTTCCTTTCACATTTCTTCAACCGTCCTTGTAGGCAAAGTCCTTCTGCTCCATCGATGTGTCAACTTCACCCATCGATCGTTCAGTTCTTCTCTGACTCTCGGTGTCTAGCTATAAATCCTCCCATGATGAAGCTGAGTGTCTAGGCCTGTTAATTTTGCATTGCAGGCTTGTTTGTGGCTTCTCTGTATTCTACCGCCTCATTTTTGGTCTTGCACCCTCTGTCCTCTTTTGGCGGTGTCCCTCGCAGGTTTCTGCAGGGCGCACATGGTCTGCCAGTAACCCTCTTGTAAAACTCCAAAATCCATGCTCATTGCTCACTGCTTATCTACACTCATTTTTTCATCTTTTCTCCCACCTGTGGAACCAACTTCCCCAGTATGTTCAGTCCCATTCTTCTCTCCAGGGCTTCAAGATGGCTGTTCCCCACTACCTCATGCCATTTCCCATCCATACTCATGATCTCTTATAGCTCAAATGGTCCCATTACTAAGCACTCCTTTCTTCCAGGTTATTGTGATTACCCATTACTAAGCACTCCCCCGCCCCCCTCTTTTTCACCTCTTTTCGTTTTAGTTGTGGATGGGTTTGTTCGCATAATCCACCATGTGCCATGTCACAATTGATATGTTGAAGCAAATAGCAACACTCGTGCAGTACAAGATTGAACATGGACGAATATAAAGTGATGGAAGTTATGATTAATCTGGTAAGATATAATGATAAGAGATTGAATCGAATACTGTAATTAGAATATATGCCAAAATCCAAAATTAAGGCTCACCTTCACTCTTTCATTCCTCTTTTCTCTCGCCTATGGAACAAACTCCCACGCTCTCTTAAATCCCACTCCTACCTCCAGGTATTCAAAACAGCTGTTCACCACCATCTCTTATCTTCCCCATCCAAAACCTTGATCTTTTCTACCCCCGTTAATACACCCCAAATCCACCTCTTTCAATCTCAGACTTCATTCCTGAAATTCCTGGTAGTGTCAATTTGTTTTATAATGTGTACCCCTTCCCCCGCTCCCCCCCCCCACCCCCTCTTAGCCCTCTCCCTTCCACAGATCTCCTGATGTCCCTGTTCTCTACTGTTGTTGTTCTTGTGTGCTTCCCTCTCTTGCTCTCACTCTCTCTCCCTATCTTGTCTCCCACTCCCTTTATTATGTTTTACTAGTAACGGTAACCGTCCTACGAGTGGGGCTTCAATTGGGAGGCCCAAATGAAAAGGCAAAATATCGGAAATTGAAGGCTTTTTTTATTTTAAACGATTCAAATAAACATCCGTTAAATCATATCACATGCAAATCATCAAAATCTAAACAGTATTTGTAGAATTTCAATAAAAGCCACATCACTGTTCATATCGGTAAATATTATTCCATTGCGTTTGGAAAAATTGGAAATTGGAAAATTGGGAAAACAATATAGCCTATTTTACTCAAGGGGGTCCCAGTATTACCCACCCAAAATTTAGTTGCGATCGGTTCAGCTGTTTTTGTGGTACCTGGGAACAGACAGACAGACAGACAGACAGACGGACGAACGGACAGACATTTGGTGAATTATAGTAATATGGGTCCGTTTATGTTTTTTGTGTTTAATGTGCTAGGTCTTACATGAACCTTGATCGTGTATACAAAAAAAACCACCGATTACCCAATCGGTTTCCGCTGGCAATGACCTCAGTTCATTTGGCCACTCGTCAATTGTATTCTGCGCAAACAGATCGTGTGCTGTGAAGGTCATGTGATGAGTGCTGTTGAGTGTCACGTGACCTTTGCCAGTCCAGACGAGGAACCTCCCAGAGTGACAGGTCCCACATGTGGAATAAATTGAAGGGAGGGAAGACCTCCGTAATTGTTGATCGGCGGTGCCTCCACTCTTTCCCAAACATATTCCTTTACTTTGCACTCGAAACACTTGCACTCTGTACTTTCTCACTACTCCCTCGCTGCTAAAGGTCTGGCCGGTCGTGTGCATATGAGAATACACTGCTGATTCCGGAATACACTCTGCGGCGCTCGGCCTATCATGCTGACTTGCACTCGACTGTTGTCTCCCCAATGTAATGATCCTTGCAGTCCACTTGATCGCATAATCCACCATGTGCCACGTTACATTTTCTTTCCTTGGGGGGCTGATCCTTTACGTGCACCAGTTATTGTTTCAGGTTGTTTTGGAGCTATAACAGGAGTTTTCGGTATTCTTGGATCTTTCTATTTGCATCGGAATTCTTGGATGAATATTTGTGTTAAATGTTTATATAGACATTCCCCCAAAAAAACAAAAATAATTGTTTGATTAAATCGTCAATCCAATGTCAAAACATGGTTTTCACACCTGTCTCCATTTTATTACCCATCAATCACACCTATTCCCACCTTTACTGTATTTATCAATCATGTTTTAACCTTCCTTTCATCCCCTTTTCCCAACTCCTCCAACTAGCATATCGGTTTAAATTCTCATTGAATTTTATTCCACATACCCAATTCTCATTCCACATACCCATTCTCGGTCTTCCACATATGCGGAATGAAAAAGTCCAAAACACGTTCACCTCATTAAGGTTGTAAAAGGAAAGAATGTTACAAAAATATACCTTCACCTGAAGGAGAATGGAAGAGAAGGTGAAATGTCAAAAGGATTGAAATTATTTTTGGAAGTTCCCATCTGTAAACCTCTTATTTTGAAATCACTTTTAATTTGTCGATTATTTGTGTTGTGTATTGTCGGCATGGAAAAATATTGGAAAAATAAAAATCTGCACCCGTTGTTCAGTTGTATCGTTTCATTATTGCTGTTCCTCCATCCTCAAACACTATTATTTTTGTATACAGTGTTGAGGCTCGTGGAAGGCCTACATCTCAAGATGTAACCAAACAAAATAACAGTTTAAAGAAGGGGTAGTGGTGGTGGAACACAATACCAGCAGGGTTGAAGGATAAGTAGAGGGAGACTTGGATAAACAAGGTGAGGACACAGCGGTTGAACAAGATGGAGACAGCCACAAACTCTCAATCACAGAAGTGGAAATGAAGAACAGGGTTGGCTTGGGGAGGTTTAATGGGGGAATAAAAGGTCATGGTTATGGAAGGTGGATGACCTGATCAGATGAGGAACAGTTGTCTTGAAGCATGGGAGGGAAGAGGGAGACTGGAGAGACTGAGGAAGTTGGTTCCACAGGTTGGAAAAAAAGAAAGAAAAAGAGGAATAATTGCGTAGAGGTGAGGAATGAGTCTGGATTTTGGGAGTTTCAGGAGAAGAGGATTGCTGGGAGACGGCGTGCACAGTGCAGAAACTTGGGGGGACAGAGCACGGAAAGGGAAGTGGGTGGAAGACCAGAAAGGAGGTGGAAGAAGCCGGAAACCACTAACCCGTCTGTGATGTGAAAGTGATAAGCCCATAGACTCAGTTTTATTGTGGGAGATTACAATAATCTTGTAGGCCTTGGTTTCCATGGCGTCAAGCTGAGCAAGATGGAGGTAGGAGAGCCAGCCCAAAGGGGAGAGCAATACTCCATCAAACTGCAGATGAAGGTCTTGGAGGTGGATAGGAGTTCAGGTGTGCCGAGGAAAGGCTTTGAAATGTATGATCGAGGGTGTAATTTGTCATTTTTCAATAAACCTACAAAACCTGGAACAATTAAATCATCTTGTAAGGAAGAATATTATCTGCTTGGTAGAGATAATGAGTATGTGAAGCACTCTCAGCAAACAACAAATAAATAATTTAATGTGAATAAAATCCATAACAGTTTTGCCATGGTATATATGATGAAGACACAAGTAGAAATAGTGTTCTACATCATAAGTAATGGGATACAAACCGATTTAGCAACAGGAAGATGTTGAGGTATTTTGTGTCAACATATTAAACTTTCATGTATTTCTGACATATAAATATTTCTTGAAACATCATTTTTTTCTGATACATAAACGGCAGGAATAAGGATTAAGCTTCAAGAAAATTATCATTTTGTGTTCAAGGATATCTGAAAGAAAAAGGAATTTTAATTTTATTTTACAAATACATGAATATCCAGGAATCCAGATGAATCTTGTGTTACTTAGGAAGGGGTTTAGGAGGGGAGGGATCCCTCGCTAGAATGCGGTAAGAATAGTATGGATCATGTGTTTGAGTCGGTTAGATTTACCCTTGTATTAGATATGTCATAAGTAAATCGTATGGTAAAATGTGCACCGATGAGCTGTAGTTGTAAACCATAAAGCAGAATGTGGTATGATTGTGTTGTGTAAAACCTTTACAGGCTAGGCAATGTGGAGGATTTGGGCACAAAATAATCCAGAAAGCGCTTTGTGCTGTAATGGGATGACCGGCGGTCTGCAAGCCATGGCGGCAAAGTTAGCTAGGAAGTGCTGGAGAGGGTCGGAACATTTTACAGGGGCTCCTCCTTGAGGGGCTGGGTGGAAAAGGGCAGCGCCACTCACTGGAAGAGGGCGGCCGATGACAGAACCAGAGGGCGGTCTCTGGCACTCCAAAGCCACGGACGTGCATGCACATGGCAGATTATGTTTGGATCTTTTTAGATAACATCTCTCTCTCTCTCTCTCTCTCTCTCCCCCTCTCTCTCTCTCTCTCTCTCTCTCTCTCTCGCTCTCTCTTTCGTCGCTCCCCACGGACTGTATTGGAGAGTCATGGAGACATCACTCCTCATCACCATCACCTTGTTTTCTGGCCTCCTTATTGCCATTCTCCCGCCCGAGCCTCACTGTGCACTGTACCACGGCCACCTGCACGATTCCAGCCCAAGACCACCACAATCTCTCACCACACTCAGCGGGACATTTCCAAAGGAGGAATTTACTCCTCCACATGGGTGCCAACCTATGGTGATTGTCCGTGCTCTATGCTTTTAAATGCTGAATGTCAAGCAAGGAAGCAGAATGTACCATTTGAAAGTATTTGGTATGACTCTGCCAGGGTTTAGATTTTGAAAATATATGTTGCAGCTTTCGGGTCGGCCAATTGCCCTGTCCGAATCCTGACGAAATGTGTCAAAGCGGTTGCAACGGCCGACTAATTTGATCGTTCTGAGTCGGATCACAGGCTTGTTTGCAATGCTACCAGACCAAGGGAACTATCGAGGCAGGAGATGTCACATTGGTGCCATTTGTCCTTTATACTAAAGGCGACCCAGCGAATCACCATACACCAACTTGCTCATCCTCGGCGCTAATCACCCGAACCCAATCTGCCCTTTAATGGGTGTGTATAATTAAACTAGCGATCGGAGCCGCTCAAATGCACCCGGATATCAAGTGGTTTTAAAATGTATTGGTACATGGGATGGGGATACAGAAGGAAGCAATACAGTGTAACAATTCATTCATAACCTAAATTTCTCAGGAAATGGACAAGAGATAGATGGCACAAGGAAGGAAATACTGCACGCCTTAACCAGCAGGATTCAGTAAGTTCCAAGCAGAAACACAGCTTGCCAGGGACAGTCTTGGGCCGTGACCGGAGCTGGCACAGACAGAGTGCGAGCGGCTTCTTGGGAGGGGTTGTTGCTGCCGGCTGTACTGCAAAAGCCCATTCTGTGAGGGAACTCCGCTGATGTGACTCGGCTAAGCTCCCTTCTCGAGTCGCACCGGTGGAACTTGGTCACGCCTTTTACAGAGTGGGCTCCTACCCAATTTGTGATGAACTTATCCTGTCCCCTCTCACCCGCTATTGTTGTATCGCCCGGGTTTGTGGGTGTGGTTAACCTCCTCCCCCCCCACCCCCCTCCCCAAAACCCTCTCCCAACCCATCACTCTTTGCATGCTTTGCTGTCATGGCGGCTTTTCCACCTCTCATGCTGCAGGCCTGTTGGGTGCTTTACAAGACCAAGAAAGACAGATTCCAAAAAGGGTATGAATGGAAAGTGGTTCTAGACACACTGGGGGAGGGAAAACAGCATTTTTATATACACAAAAGAACACACATTCTTTATCTCAATTAAAAATACCTCATACTTACGCTAAAACATGAAATATGGGAAGTAACTGCTGCGATACTATGCAAAATTACTCCCTAGAAGGCATTCCCACAACAATATATTTTACCGCCTCCCCTATGGTCTCTCCAGCTCCAGGATGCATATTCTTCCAGTAAGCCTTACATGGAAAAAATGAACCGATTAGATTTTGAAATCAAGAGGTCAAAGGTCAGAGTCTGTAATAGGTTTTTGTTACCGTGATAACTTAAGCACAGCTGAAGGGAACTAAATCAAACTTGGAACAAGTATATATAATTATCTAAACGGATAAAGATAAACGGATGAGGTCAAAGGTCAGAGGTCCCGTTCGGTTAAAAATATTTTGTTACCAGGATAACTTAAGAATGGCTGAAGGGATTCAAGTCAAACTTGGTACAGGTATGTATAAAGATGTATATTTGAACTCATTAGATTTTGGGATCAAGAGGTCAAAGTTAAGAGGTAATGTTAAGTAAAAAAAATCTGTTACCGAGCTAACTTGTGAACCATTAATGTGATTTTGACAAAACTTGGTATTAAGTATATATTATGATGCAAAGGTGAACTGACTGGATTTCAGCATCAAAGGTCAGAGGTCATGTCGGGTAAAAATGTGATGCTTGAGAACAGCTGAACGGATTTAAATAAAACTTTGTACCACAATGTACAATGATGTAATAATGTGGACGGAGTCATATCGGTCGATGTTGTGACGTTGAAGAGTGTGGTTCTGGTTTCTCTTGGAATTATGGCGGTGGGGAAAAAAAGGAAAAAGTGGAATTATGGCGGTGGGGTGTGCATTTATTGAAGAATTAAAATTCCGTGATGCTCTATCGTTGAATTTTGTGCAGGTGAAACTGGTCAAGTTGATGGGCGATGTCTTCATGATAACTCTCTTCCAACTTCAAACACAATCCACGTGAAAGAAGAACCGAGTGAAGAAGATTCTTGCAATGCAAATGGTGAGCTGAAAGGCTTGTTACGTATGTTCCTCATTCCACCTTATTCACATTTATTTAGTCCAGAACAAGTGAAGATCATTTCTGTTTTGAATAATCACGAATTTGGTCTCGATAGGATTTTGTTTGAAATGTCAAACCTCGGCATCAAAAAGACATGAGAGGTTTGATGAGAGCAGTTTTGGTTGTTGAGCGATCAATTTACTGTAAGGTGTAGGAATGGGATTTAGGAAGCAAAGACAATCCAAAAATATTTTCAGTTTATCTCAGGTTTATGGTTGTGTCATTTGTGGTAAGACATTGATCACCGTTAGCTCGTGATTCTTGCAACACAGATATTGCTTCAAATGCATATTGAATACAGCACCAGAAATCTCTATGGGGAAAAACTATTTTTCTGGTATTTGTTAAACAAATTATTTTCTTTGAACCAAATTCCAGCAGCAGGTGTTTTGTTAAATTTACACACACTGTCTCATGAATCACAATAACGTGTAATAGCACATACAACCAAACTAGGTGCATCAGACTGCTAGATTCAACTGAGTTGGAGAGAAATAGAAATTTGAGAAACGCAAACTGAAATTTGATTACTATGGGTAACAGTTGAGGCACATTTATTCATTCATTACTCGCAAAATCGAAGATTTTTCAAGTATGTTGGTTGGTCTTGTGCGTTATTCTGTCTGTTTGTCTCTGTTTGTCTTTCTGTATTTCTGTTTGTCAATCGCCTACAGGTCACAATTTTAAACCAATTTTCATGAAACTTCACCAGATGGTAGAGATGGTCAAAAGCAAGAAGCCTATTGATTGAGGTCAAAGATTCAACTGAGTTGAGGTCAGAGGTCAGATCTTGAGGTCAGAGTTCTAAAATTGTCATTTTTCATCCGATTGACTTGAAAATTGAACAGCATTTGCATAATGAGTCACTAAATTGGGAAACATTACGGCTTTAATCAACATAAAATCAACATTACCGCTTTATACAAAAAATGTGCAAAAACAGATCCTTGCAACTACAGACCAATCAGCCTGCTCCCAATTATCAGCAAAGTCATGGAATCCATCATTGCTTCGGATATGAAATCTTTCCTCTTCTCCAATGGCTTGATCTCTGATCATCAATTTGGTTTCAGACCAGGTCACTCTACTCTGGACACGCTGCTTCTGCTGTCTCAACAACGGATGGAGGTTCTCAATGTCAAACAGGAAATCAGAGCTGTCTCCCTTGACATATCACGTGCCTTTGATACGGTCTGGCATCCCGCTCTGCTCACCAAATTCTCCTCCTATGGTATCCATGGAAATCTCCACGCATGGCTGGCGGACTTCCTCTCTAGTCGTAGTCAACGTGTGGCCCTGAATGGATTTCTCTCATCTCTCCTTCCTGTTCCGGCTGGAGTTCCCCAAGGCAGTGTTCTGGGCCTTGTGCTTTTTCTGGTCTTCATCAATGATCTCTCCGACTCTCTGGAAAATCCTCTCTATCTCTTTGCCTGATGACTCCACTTTGTGCCGCTCCATACCTCATCCCTCAAATCGACAGTCTGCAGCCTGCTCACTCTCTGCAGACCTGGACAAAATCAGACTGGTCAAACAAGTAGAACATGTCTTTCAATCCTGACAAATCTCACACTCTCACTGTCTCACTATGAAAAGACCGACTGGACAACCCTCCCATCTACTTTCTGAACAATCCTCTCCAAGAAGTTCTGTCACTCAAGCTTTTGGGTCTCACAATCTGCCATGATCTTTCCTGGGAAAACCACATTTCCAAGCTGGTCTCCAAAGCCAATCGACGGCTAGGCATCCTCCGTCGTGCGAAGTCCTTCCTTGGCACACCTGAGCTCCTCGCCACATACAAGGCTTTCATCCGCAGATCAATGGAATACTGTTCTCCCCTCTGGGCTGATGCTCCTGCCTCACACCTAGCTCGGCTTCATGCTGTTGAAACCAAAGCTTTCAGAATCATTGGAATCTCCCGCGATGAAGCTAACTCCGAGGGCCTTTCACTCGCTCAACGAAGGCAGGTTGCTGGTCTTTCTGTCTTCTACCGACTCCTCTCTGGCCTAGCGCCCCCAGCTCTAACTGTGCTCTGTCCCCGAAATATTCCTACAGGTCGCACAAGATCTGCCAGCAACCCTCTTATGGTGAAACTGCCAAAATCAAGACTCTATTCACCTTCACTCCTTCATTCCTCTTTTCTCCCACCTCTGGAACAAACTCCCTCACTCTCTTCAATCCCACTCCACCCTCCAGGTCTTTAAAAAAGCTGTTCACCACCATCTCTTATCCTCCCCCATCCAAAACCTTGATCTTTTCTACCCCCGCTAATTTCGGTCCCCTTGTGTTTTATACCTCTCCCCCCCCCCCTCCCCTTCCCACGCCTCCTGCCCCCAACCCCTCTCCCTCCCACACTTCTCCCTGCTCTCAAATGTTGTGGTTGTGTGCTTCCCCTTCTCTCCCCATCTTGTCTTCCGCTCCCTCTTTTTGTATATTTTGTTTGTCTGGTTGATTTGTTTGTGAAATAAATGTTAGCTCTTTCACGAGCCTCGATTCAGTATACAAAAAAAACAAACAAACAAACAAAAAAAAAAAACCTCGGGTCAATTGGATGAAAATTGATATTAGTAGTATGACCTTGAGTTGACCTTTGACCATTTGACCTCAAGAATAGTTGGTTTCCCAATTCAGTGAGGCACTGTGCAAATGCTGTTAAATTTTCAAGTCAATCAGATGAAAATTGATGATTTTTCGGATGAAAAAAGATGATTTTAGATATTTAACCTTCAGATGACCTTTTGACCTTAAAAGTTGGGGGGTTTTTTGTGTACAAGATCGAGGCTGGTGTAAGAGCCAACATTAATCAAATAAAAACAAACTGACACATAAAACAAGATAAAGGGAGCGGAAGACAAGATGGGGAGAGAGAGGGAAGCACACAAGTAAAACAGCAGAGAACAGGGACATCGGGAGATCTGTGGGAGGGAGAAGGTTTGGGGGGAGGAGGTACACGGTATAAAACAAATGAACACGACTAGGAATTTCAGGAAAGAAGTTGGGGATTGTAAGAGTTGGATTTGGGGTGTTTTAACAGCGGTAGAAAAGATCAAGGTTTGGAAAGTCTTGATTTTGGCAGTTTAACCATAAGAGGGTTGCAGGCAGATCTTGTGCGACCTGTAGGAATATTTGGGGGACAGAGCCCAGAGAGGGCTGGGGGGGCAAGGCCAGAGAGGAGTCTGTAGAAGACGGAAAGACCACCAACCTGCCTGCGGTGAGTGAGTGAAAGGCCCTTGGAGTTAGCTTCATCGCGGGAGATTCCAATGATTCTTAACGCTTTGGTTTCAACAGCGTGAAGACGGGCTAGGTGTGAGGCAGGAGCACCAGACCAGAGGGGAGAGCAGTATTCCATAGAGCTGCGGATGAAAGCCTTGTATGTGATGAGGAGCTCAGGTGTGCCAAGGAAGGACTTCGCACGACGGAGGATGCCCAGTCGGCGACTGGCTTTGGAGGCCAGATTTGAAATGTGGTTTTCCCAGGAAAGATCATGGCAAATAGTGAGACCCAAAAGCTTGAGTGACAGAACTTCTTGGAGAGGATTATTCAGAAAGTGGATGGGAGGGTTTTCCATTCGGTCTTTTCGGAGAGACATCGTAAGAGTGTGAGATTTATCAGGATTGAAAGACATGTTCCATTTGTTTGCCCAGTCTGTGATTTTGTCCAGGTCTGTAGAGAGTGAGGAGGCTGCAGACTGCCGATCTGAGGGATGAGGAATGGAGCGACAGAGAGTAGAGTCGTCAGCAAAGAGATAGAGAGGATTTTCAAGAGAGTCAGAGAGATCATTGATGAAGACCAGAAAAAGCACAGGGCCCAGAACACTACCTTGGGGAACTCCAGCCTGAACAGGAAGAGGAGATGAGAGAAACCCATTCAGGGCCACACGTTGACTACGACCAGAGAGGAAGTCCGCCAGCCATGCGTGGAGATTTCCATGGATACCAAAGGAGGAGAGTTTGGTGAGCAGAGTAGGGTGCCAGACCGTATCGAAGGCACGTGAAATGTCAAGGGAGACGGCTCTAATTTCCTGTTTGGCATTGAGGACCTCCATCCATTGTTGAGAAAGCAGAAGCAGCATGTCCAGAGTAGAGTGACCAGGTCTGAAACCAAATTGATGATCAGAGATCAAGCCATTGGAGAAGAGGAAAGATTTCATATCTGAAGCAATGATGGATTCCATGACTTTGCTGATAATTGGGAGAAGGCTGATTGGTCTGTAGTTGCTGGAATCTGTTTTTGCACCTTTTTTGTGCAAAGCGGTGATGTTGGCTGATTTCCAAGCAGATGGCAGATGACCTTGAGCAAAAAAGAGGGTGAAGAGAACAGAAAGAGGGAGTGAAAGAGCGGAAGCACATGATTTTAGGACCCGTGGGCTGATGCCGTCAGGACCGTCAATCTTTGATTAAGATTGTCAATTTAAATCTTGATGTAATGGACAATTTGATGTATCCATGGCAACTTATTTTGGGGAAGGGGTGGATTTCGAAAGCATCATGCTCTGCACGACGTCTTCTTGTTTATTCATTCGTTTTTTGGTTTATTTAATCACTTATTTATTTACTTATTTATCTTTGGCCCCAAACATATTTATTCATTTACTTATTTACTTATATATTAATTTACTTACTTCCCAACCAAAGCCATGTGGAATAAGTTTGAGCCAATCCAGTTTTATAAGTCAGACTTCTCTAAAGAAAAACTCACTCTTTTGCTATATTACCTGTCTACATACCTGACTCCACAGAACTCGAACACTGATATCATGTCAAAGAATGATATTGTTTTTCTTTAGGACTGATATTATAGCTGATATTTTTTTCGACACTTCAGTGAAGAGGCTAACCCCCGCTCTAGCAGGGAACATGGCCTTAAAATGCATGTTGTTGTTGTTGTAGTGAAGAGCAAGGAATAATTATAAGAGCACCTGATAATTTTCCAACGTGATCATGAAAATTACCTGTTAAATGGTCCCTCCGCTAATCGCTCTTGGTCCTGAAAATATCAGCAACAAGATTTATAACTGAAACTTCAAATTATACTGCACTTTTATACCCATATCTCCACTGGCATGGTTATAGTTTTTTTTGCAACAGTAAATGACTTCCTCAAAAAACATGTTTGTTGGCTTCCAGGTGAACTCTTCATGAAAGTGCAAGTGTCCTGATACAGTGCTGTTTGGTCGTGATTGTAACTTGATGTGTTGATGCTGTTTTGTAACCCTTTGACAAATATCCTTTTTTTCTGACCAATATTCAGAGAGACGAACACAGATCTTCGGGATGTTATCCTTTACCAAAAATAGTCTCACGTTCACTGAAAATGATTTGCTGCAACAAAAGAAGAGTAATGCATTGAAGTCTATGGATTATAAACACAAACGTATTCGTCAACAAGCACAGCTGAAGATTCCAAATTCTGAAAAGAAATACAGGTACAATCAATCATTCTGTTGCCTTTCAACAGATCAGGTACACATGAGCACCCATGCTCTGGAGAATCAGTTGCAGTGCCTTGTATGTTTCAAATTATTCTCTGATGTCTCAACCTATCAGAATCACTTGATGACACATGGTTGGGAAATACCGTACACATGTCATGTTTGCAACAAATCATTTCTTCAGAACTCATTCTACCAGACACACATGAGGACACATCCTGGGGAAAAGCCGTACAAGTGCCTTTTCTGCAATAAATCATTAAAATGCAAGTCAATGTTCCAGGTGCACATAAGGATGCATACCGGGGAGAAACCGTTGAAGTGCACTTTTTGCAGCAAATCATTCAATCAGAAATCAAACTGCCAGAGGCACATGCGTACACACACTGGGGAGAAGCCGTACAGCTGCAGTGTGTGCAACAAATCATTTCGTCAGGAAAAAAGCTTCCAAATGCACATGAGGATTCACACAGGTGAGAAGTCGTTTAAGTGCACAGTGTGCAGCAAATTCTTTGCGCATTACCCAAACTGGAAGATGCACATGAGGACTTGTCCTGTTGAGAAGCTGCACAGGTGCATTCTGTGCAATGAATCGTTTGTTCAGTATTCAACCTGCCAGGAACACATGAGGATCCATGCTGCTTATGGAAAAGGAGGTGGGTACCCCGAGTCCTGGGAGGGCTCCATTCTACCTTCTGAAGCTCGCAAATGGGGATTACCACAAAAGGAAAAGCCATACAAATGTACTTTGTGCAGCCATTCGTTTAAACTTTATTCAAACTGCAAGATACACATGAAGATTCATACTGAAGAGAAGTCGTTCAAGTGCAGCATCTGTAATAAATTATACCGTACCAAGGTACACTGTCAGAGTCACATGAGGACCCATACCGGTGAGAAGCCGTACAAGTGCAATGTGTGCAACAAATCGTTCAGCGCTAGTTCAAGTTACAATATACACGTGAGGACCCACACTGGGGAAAAGCCATATAAGTGCCCTTTTTGTGATAAGTCATGCATTGACTATTCATCCCGCATGTTTCACATGATGACTCACACGGGTGAGAAGCCTTATAAGTGCACTGTGTGCAGCAAATCATTCAATAAGAATGAACATTGCAAGATACACATGAGGACCCACACTGGGGAGAGGCCGTATAAGTGCACTTTGTGCAGCAAATCATTCAAAAGGAGTGGACACTTCCAGGTACACATGAGGATTCACACTGGAGAGAAGCCGTATAAGTGCTCCTCACAATCCACAAAATGTTCCACAAAAATCGATGCATCCCGAGAATGTACCTCCTGAGATGAGAAGGAGGTGATGGCCTGATGGAGTTAAATCAATTGCACAAAACGTCGACTGTAGGATTGGCTAAGTACAGGAAAAGGTCAACATCTTATCAAATCCATTTTGTACACAAACGTGAAGACAAGACAGAAAAAGGAATCTTTAACACACCTTGGAAAAGATTCCCAGGAACAGGTGTGAATAGAAGATGCTACACATGAAGTTGAAACATCATTGAATGCAGCCCCAATGATTACGAAGAACGTAAAGGGAAAGTATAAAACAACATGTAAATTAAAACGACACTCGGTAGAGCGCATACTTCCGCCAGGTTGAACAGTTTATGGTTTCTATCCCACTGATAGGCCGGATCTGCATTCGTACCTGAACCAAAATCGAATCGTCTTGTTCTCTCTGCCTAACCAACTCGTCTAATAAGTTTTGCCTTAATCCGTCCACGAATTGGAGGGTTGGAGAACGAGTCGCAGTCAAACCCAAGAAGGACACTGCACAAACGACTTGAAGATCATAGCACTGAGTCCACAGACAACAGCAGGTTCTACGTTCAAAACAAAAACACGCTACCTTCTTTTGGAATGTAAAACACTAATTTCGAAGCAACTGTTCATACAAAGGTCAAAGATGTATTTTCTTTTCTACAAAATCTTCAACACACAATCCCAGAATTGTGCAAGCATATCACAGAATTAAGAATATTTCTTCCATTGAATAGACCTCACCACCCCATGTTGTATGAACAGTAAAACAATGCAGTACGTTCTCAAATTCAATCAATGATAAGAAGACCTCAGAGGTAAATTGATGGTGATGTGAACTGAAGTGTTGACATATTGTGAGTTTGCTCTCATTGTATTGAAAAATATTCGAGTGAACCTTCATGTGGAAAACATCTCGACTTCCTCTTCAAAATGACACCTCAGGAAACGAGAGCGGATGCTTAGATTCCTGGGAAGGTCCCGGCTCCATCTACTGAAACCCACCTTTTGATGTTGTATCAAACACAAGAAACCCGAGAAGTGTTCTGTTTGTGATTACGGTAATCATTTATAGCTGGTGAAACTTTTTGGAAAGTTCTGGTAAACGCATCAGACTCAGAATGTTGTCTTTCTTTATCCTGAATTCTTGCTCTTCGTCGAACTGAGATCTTGGACAGCAAGGGGAAAATAAAATAAAGACCTTTGTTGTTTTAACGAATTTAAAGATGTAGTATTAGAAATGAGAGTGCTATGAAGCTCTTTTTGTTGTCAGTGTTCTGTTTACAATGATATTTAAACTGCTTTTGAATCACAACAACATGATGTATATCATATCAGAGAAGTGATACAGTCACGTGAAAAAGTAAGTACACCCCATGTAAAGTTTTGACTTTTTCAACATATTTCAACATACAGCTATTTGATCTTCATTTCAACAATATTGATAGACAAACGTGATATAATATAACAAATATCATGAAACATTTACATTTTGTAGTCCATTGTATAATTTAAATAAACATAAATGCAAATTTCGTATGTGGAAAAAGTAAGTACACCCCTACATTTATCACTACTTCAAATACTTAAAATTAGAATCAGGTGCACCACCTCAGGTGCAAATGATTAGAACATTGTTAGAGAGGATCTTGGAGGAACCCGTCTTATTTAAACCTCAGACATTTAGTTTGGTTTGCCCTTTGTTGTTGAAGTGTGCGGCGTCACCATGCCTAGATCAAAAGAGCTCTCTGAGGCCTTCAGAAAGAAGGTTATAGATGCCTACGAGTCTGGGAAGGAATTTAAAAAGATCTCCAAACAATTTGAAATCAATCATTCAACTGTCCGGAAGATCATCGACAAGTGGAGAAGATTCCCAACAACTGCCAACTTGTTCAGGCCAGGCAGCCCCAGCAAGTTCAGCCCGAGAGCAGACCGCAAGATGCCGAAAGAAGTCTCTAAGAACCCCAGAATGTCATCACGGGACCTACAGGTAGCTCTTGCCACTGTTGATGTGAAAGTGCACGAGTCTACCATTAGAAAGAGGCTGCACAAATTTGATCTACATGGGAGGTGTGCCAGGAGGAAACCTTTGCTGTCCAGAAAGAACATCAGGGCAAGACTAAAGTTTGCCAATGAACACCTGGGCAAAGACCAGCACTTCTGGAACAATGTGCTCTGGACAGATGAGATCAAAGGTAGAGCTATTTGGCCACAGTACCAGAAGACATGTTTGACGAAAACCAAAGACAGCATTTGACCACAAGAACCTGATACCAACTGTAAAGCATGGTGGTGGAAATATTATGGTTTGGGGCATCTTTGCTGCAGCAGGGCCTGGGCAGCTCACCATCATAGAATCCACTGTGAATTCTTCATTGTACCATAGGGTGGTTGAGGATAATGTGAGGCCATCTGTCGGAAAGTTGAAGCTCAACCGAAGGTGGACCTTGCAACATGACAATGACCCTAAACATACCAGTAAATCCACCAAGGAATGGCTGAAAAGAAAGAAATGGAGGGTTCTGGAATGGCCAAGTCAAAGCCCGAATCTAAATCCCATCGAAATGTTGTGGGGGGATGTGAAACGAGCTGTGCATGCAAAAAACCCCTCAAACATCGCACAGCTGAAAGAATTCTGCATGGAGGAGTTGGCAAAAATTTCTCCCAGTCGATGTCAGAGACTGGTAGACAGTTATAAGAAACGCCTACTTGAGGTTGGTTCTGCCAAAGGGGGCAATACCATCTATTAGAGCCAAGGGTGTACTTACTTTTTCCACATGCGAAATTTGCATTTATGTTTATTTAAATTAAACAATGGACTACAAAATGTAAATGTTTCATGATATTTGTTATTATATCACCTTTATCTGTCAATATTGTTGAAATGAAGATCAAATAGCTGTATGTTGAAATATGTTGAAAAAGTCAAAACTTTGCATGGGGTGTACTTACTTTTTCACGTGACTGTACGTATGGTCTTGTTAAGAATTGAGTTTATAATCTCTGAAATTGCCTAGAAAGCTAAGTTGGTGCTCTGTTTATAAGCGTTTCAGCTTTCATGTGATCAAAAGAAGCGTTAAAATTGAACATGGTTATTTGAAGAGATTGCATTTGAATTGATACATTAAAACAAAGAGAAACACTCATGCAGGACAAGACTTGGACTCGCTCAATATGCGACCTTAGGCCGATTACTCAATCGGTTTGAGCTGGAAATGTTATCGATGCATTTGGCCACTCCTCGATTGTATGATGTTGTTTTGTACTGGTATGCAGCCTGTAGCTGTGAGTTGCATCATTTTCTGGAAGTGTGGCAGTGCTGCTGATGCAGTGCCCATGGTACTGTGTTGGAATAACTGACCTCAGTCAAGTTATACCAGTAGATAGGTTGAATCGTTTATTAATTACTTACGTACGGGGAGCAAGATATAACATCGATCCTCAATCTCAACAACTCCAAAATTCAAGTCTCAAATCAGCCTCTTATAGTTAAAAACAAAATGAGGAAGTTACACTTTAGCAGGCACACACTTGAGCTGACATTTGAGAAACACAAATCAGAATCAGAAACACAAAAACACAGAAGTTTTCAAAGTTGTGGTTTTTGTCCAGAAGACGAGGCACCAGATGTTTTGGTAAACCAGGGATCTTAACTTTTGCTTTTGTGTATAGCTGGCTTTTGTGTACACCTCTGTGTATAGCTGGCATGGCAACTAGTTTTTAACTTTATCATCAACATAAGTTCAACACTGCTCTTTTAGCATTACCCAAGATGCTTTGCATGTCACATGATTTATAGGGCTCTGCACTGCCTTATATGGTCATACATTGTCTTTTCATTAAGAAACATGATTTAACATTCTGAATTATTTATTTCTGCCTCCAAACTCCCCTCTTTGATTCTGAAAGAACCATCTAGGTAATCTCCTTAGGCATCTTTCATTTGCTCATGATCCGAAGGTGAATCTCCATAAGTCAGCTCCACATTCCCATGCTTTATACAGAAGATTCCAATTCAGACCAATCCCAGGATTCCAGGACCCTTCTGTTCCAAGGGTTTTCACCATTCAAGGGCCCCTTAAAACGAGCGGGAGCTTAGACTTTGTGAACTGGATCAGGGTTCACCGGAAGCAGTTGTGAGAAGTATGGCGGAAGTACTTCTACACACCTATTTTTCCCCAAGAAGGTGTCTGTCTAGGCCACAGGCAAACTAATCCCAAAATTAGTCCAAATCGAGACCCGCACACCAATCCCACATCAACAGACATTATTTGAAAGATTATTGTGGTCCTCTATATACAAGCTGAGGAGAAATCTGCCAGGAGTGCGACTTTTGTAATCATTAGTTTAATCGAACTCGCTTTTATACTCCACATGACCAAAAGTATGCAGACACTCCCTATCATTAGTGGATTCGGTTGTTTCAGCCACACCCATTGCTGACAGGTATATATAATCAAGCACACAGCCATGCAATCTCCATAGACAAACATTGGCAGTAGAATGGGCCGTACTGAAGAGCTGAGTGACTTTCAACTTAGCACCGTCATAGATGCCACCTTTCCAACAAGTCAGTTCGTCAAATTTCAGCCCTGATAGAGCTGCCCTGGTCAACTGTAAGTGCTGTTATTGTGGTGGAAACGTCGACGAGCAACAACAGCTCAGCCACGAAATGGTAGGCCACAGAAGCTCACAGAACGGGACCGCCGAGTGCTGAAGCGTGTAGTGCGTAGAAATCATCTGTCCTTGGTTGCAACCCTCACTACCAAGTTATAAACTGCCTCTGGAATCAACGTCAGCACAACAACTGTTTGTCGGGAGCTTCATGAAATGGGTTTTCATGGCCGAGCAGCCGCACACAAGCCTAAGATCACCATGCGCAATGCCAAGCATCGGCTGGAGTGGTGCAAAGCTCGCCGCCATTGGACTCTGGAGCAGTGGAAGTGCATTCTCTGGAGCGATGAATCACGCTTCACCATCTTGCAGTCCAACGGACGAATCTGGGTTTGGCGGATGCTAGGAGAACGCTACCTGCCCGAATGCGTAGTGCCAACTGTCAAGTTTTGTGGAAGAGGAATAATGGTCTGGGGCAGTTTTTCATTGTTCGGGATAGGCCCCTTAGTTCCTGTGAAGGGAAATCTTAACGCTATAGCATACAATGACATCATTCTAGTCGAGACGATTGTGTCCTTCCAACTTTGTGGCAACAGTTTGGGGAAGGCCCTTTCCTGTTTCAGCATGACAATGCCCCCGGGCATGACAATGCCCACATGCATTTTCCATACAGAAATGGTTTGTCGAGTTCAGTGTGGAACAACTTGACTGGCCTGCACAGAGCCCTGACCTCATCCCCATCGAACACCTTTGGGATGAATTGGAACGCCGATTGCGAGCCAGGCCTAATCGCGCAACATCAGTGCCTGACCTCACTAATGCTCTTGTGGCTGAATGGAAGCAAATCCCCACAGCAATGTTCCAACATCTAGGGGAAAGCCTTTCTAGACGAGTGGAGGCTGTTGTAGCAGCAAACAGGGAACGAACTCCATATTGAAGCCCATGATTTTGGAATGAGATGTTCGATGTTTGGGTGTCCACATACTTTTTGTCATGTAGTGTATTATGGTTGCCTAGCGAGTATGGAACGGGTTTCTTATGCAACTTGTAGGTGCCCAAAGGCAAGCATCACAATACCAAACAGCTGGTAAATCATACAAGTAAGTAGTTGTGGACAAAAATATCACGAACAAGGGCAGGAACACTTGTACACAGTGCATATCACAAATAATAACATATACCCTTTAATTCTGGTTGCGCAAAGTAAGAAATGATATGCACCCATAGCATTTCCAATTTTTAACCTAGCCCAAAGCTAACTGCAAAATCTATTCATTGAAATCTGAATGTTGATTGAAGCAGGTCTCTTGCGAGATTCTCGTGAGATTAACCAGCAGTTTCTGCAAACACTGTGCTCCTTTGAGGGATATGGCCAGATAAGTATTGATTCCATGTAATCCATCAGATTTCAAAGGTGTTTCCTCACTTTCCATCATACTTCTTTTTCCCAGATTCCTTTTCCCATTATTGCACACCTGCATGGACACAATTACTAGCGTGAGCGATAGTATGAACAGACTCTGTGCTAGTACAAATATCACCGTCCTCAGGAAACGTCCGAATAAGCCTCCTCCTCTTGACTTTCTGAGTTCACATATGCCTTTTTGAAACCCATGGCATTCCCCAGCTGCTCCCTCCGGCAGGGCCTCCTCCGCCTACACACAAAATGCTCGCACAATTCTGGTTGGTGCCACACAAAAATATAGCATTTCGGCATTTTAATAAAATCCATTTGCATGTGTACGCTAACAAATCAAACACATTTTGCAACACTCGTCTGCCACTGGACTAAATCTGGGTGCATACCATTATAACATTCCTTAGTTACCATGGGTAACATTCTCCCTTTGCTCATATGGCCCACCCCGTGAGTTGTATGAGCAAACCACGGTTACAAGGCTTATGGCGCTATGACACGGCCGTCGCTAGACATCCATACCTTAAAATCACCATTGAACACATCCATTTACCTGATCAGTCACAGCATCCTGTAGAATTCTAATGTCCTCCTGTGGGATTCCGACCCCGGTCCTCTTTCTCTGATGTAGACCGAGCCTCAAGTCCAGTTCTTGTAGAAGCAACAAGTTTATTGAAAAACCAAGCGCAGCTGCGGAGACACGTTAAGATGGTCGCCAGAATCAATCGTAGCGCCTTCAAAACGATCTGAATTATACCACCAAAGGTCTTCTTTAAGCATAGTTCGACCTGTGATCGTTATCATAATTAATTCAAGCAAAACATTCCTAAGAACTACGAAATCGCTGCTCATCCCTGTATGTCAACACAGAGTGAGGTGATGCAATCAAGCTGTTGGTATAGAAGAATACCCAGAGCACATGAACCACATTCCAGTCATGTTTACTTTATCTGTTGCGACGGATGCTGCTATCTCAAGAGATTGGAAGCACGCGAGTCAACTTTGGCTTGAGTCAGCAGTTGTGCCAAGTTAACAATTCATGTTCCTATATATTAAATTTCTCAATTAAGTATCATTTTTACCATTGAAATCGACCCTTGGTCTCCACCATCGTCCCTTTGTTTCTAAAGAACCATGTCGCAGAAACATTTTGATACAAGTAGAATTACAGGAGCCTCTTCGTCCTCGGCAGTGCATCTTCTTACGCCCTTTAGCGCCCGGAGCAGCTTCCAGCTCACCCTTTCCCCAGCGTAGGCATCTTTTCATCGTCAACTCCAATCGTAGGACTGAAAACGTAGGACTATACAAAACCGAGACAAAGCTACACCCGCAATGCTTAATCTAGTGGTGGTAAAATTGTCGCCAATCAGAACTCAAATGACGCTTGCATGATTGGCACCATTTTGCAGTGATGCATTCTCCAACGGTTCGTTCTGCAGCTGTGCTTGCACTGTTAGCATATAGGAAATCCATGTCCTCCATGTGGTGACAGCAATTCTTCGGGAGTCAGACCCAAAGCGAAGTTGTTGGGAATCAGATCCGAGCTGAGCTTGTAGCAAATAAGGAAAACAGGAACATCCAATTCCTGCACCCATAGGGGATTTTGTTAACATCACAATCCAATCCATCAGTCAATCAGAGCCAGAGGAGTGTGGGTGGAGGCATCTTGATCTCGTGCATCAGACAACACCATCGTTTTTTCTGGGTCTCTTTGGGAGGATTTTTTTGGAGAAAGCTTCGCCACACACATAGTTAAAGGAAGCTTCATTACAGAAATTAAAAGAATAAAGCCAATGATGGCACTTAAAGCCGTTAGTAACCATTTCAAAATTGTTCCCCCCAATCTTTGAACCATTTAGAGAGCCATTCGGTTTCCAATATGTGTTCTTGTTTCTCACTCAAGCCTCTTGCCAGGGGTGTGGTTTGAGTACAATTTCGCAGTTTGCTTTTAATGGGCCATCCCTTTGTCCTTGTTTGTCCAGTCTACTGTTAAGCCCCAACCAACCTTTTTTTTAATAGATGTGGAGGCTATCTAACAAAAGGACCTCCGGTTATCTCCAAACTCAAGTAGCATGTCCCCCTTCCATTTATCAAATAAATCTATCTCTGCTTGTTAGGATGGTGCAAGTTTATTCTCCCATTTCTGGCCATACATCTTGTTTCAGTAGTGCTTCGGTCTGTACTAGCGGTGTCTCTATAATGACTAGCAGCAACATCTGCGTGCTGGTGTGCTGGTGGTGTGCAACATGGTGTGCTGGGGTTGTTTGGCGCCCTGGGCGAGTGCAGGTGTTCCCTGAGCAGCCTATTTGTGTTGTGTGTCTGAGGATATCCACCTGCCATTTGTAGTATCTCCGTTGCTGAAAAACAAAAAAAACTTTGGACAACAGCCACAATTAGAATTTTTCAAGCATCTAATAAAAAACCCATTATTCCAACGTTTATTTTCTGCCTGTAGGGACACACCTGTCACACACCTGTCATACACCGGTCACCTGACGTATCTGTCCGCGTCCTCTTTGAGATTCGTGTTCCACCCCCAATGTTCAAAATTTCATTTGAACATTTTGAGATTTCAATCACGGGCCAAGCGTTTTGATCACAGCTCGACACTAATACTCCAACATGCCGCCTGAACGCCCTCCCTTGCGTCCGTCCAGACTCCAAATGCCAAATAGTTTGTCATCAAGGGTAAATTCTGCCAACCTCGCGCATAACACAGCATACGCCAATTTACACAATAGCTCCTGCTACCAAAGCTACCAAAAAAATTACATCTGACCCCAAAATTACAATTTCACAAAGCAAAATATCTCGTATATTTCAAAATGCCTAGTTCGATCAATCCCATGTGGTCCATCCCTCAGGTGGACTTTAAACACACATCCCGAAAGCAGGCATTAGTTGGTGGTCGTTACCACACACACCACTCCAATCCACTCTATATCATTCCAATCCACTCTAATCCTGGGTCTTTTTACTTCAATTTTCCAGAATTTACCAATATCTGCATTCAATTTTATTCTCTTCCTTTTATGGAAGTATTTTATGGAAATTCGCTTTTTAAATCAATGTAAGTTCTCCATCGATCATGTCCAACCAACATTCCACGAATCCTGTAACACATTTTCTCATGCACACTCAAATCAGAACATTGCCATTTATATGTACCATCATATTCTCTTTGCATCTTGCTCATTTTTCCCATCGTTCTGCAAAAATGCCTTCTGATAATAGCATTTTACAATTCCGAATTTTTTTTAAATTCTCATATCCGAATCCATATTCAAATCTTCACCAAATTGAATCATTTGTTCCCGTGAAATACGCCACATCCCAGACAAATCCATCCACAAGCCCTATCATGTGTCCAATCAACATTTGCACGATCATGTGGTACTCTCACCACAAGATGAGAAGAAAATCAATCATTACTGTAAGTTTTAAATAATTCGTCTTCTTTCATCAAACTTACTTTCATATTTTACTTACAAAATATCTCATGTAATTCACAAGGTCTTTCATACCAAGTCATCAGCTTGGGCATAATTAATAGGTCTTTACTTTCAGCACACAATTTCCTTGAAATCACCATTACATTACAAATCACCAAATCACCAACATTTTAAATTTATTTTAATACAAATAAAACAAACAAAAAAAAAACTTGGTCCACTTATCAACCTGAATGTTTGTTTTTTCCCATCCTTAACAATTTTTCTTTCACATTATTTTCATTATCTCTCGCATTCATTATTTTACAAAATCTGTTGCCAAGATCTGTATTGTCCTCTCCTTTTATTAATATCAACCATTTTCTCTAGCCATGGAATAGTCCATTATTCATAGTCCTCTCAATCTTTAAAACTTAGCCAATTATTTTAACCCACCTGTTTGCCCCCAAAATCAACAAGTCACATTCCCTGTATATTGCCAACATCGTTCATAGTTTAAGTATCATCCAGAACTAAAATTGTATTAATCCATCAACTTGTAGATGCATATATTTATATCCCTTTAACCCAAGAACTCTCAATTTTGGTCACAATTTTCCAATGTCTAGGAATCCGTTTTGTCCTTCCCCCACCAACTATTCTAAGGGAACACTGGAAGCATCTTTCTACAATAAGTGTCCCAAATTTACATATTATTTTGCTACATTAATTACATTTACCCTTTACATGTTCACATCTCAACCCAATCGGAAAACATGTGAACTACTCCTAATATTTGTCCTGTACCCACAACATGGTTGTATTTTACCTGTAAAAACTTCCTGAACCTGCAGATCGATGTTAACGAATAAATCTGCTGTGTGCTCCTTACTATCGTCTCGGCAAGATGCGAAAGGAAACTCCAAGGTAATGCTGAAGATTTCTGCATTTTCAACGTCGATATGCTTCTTCTTCTTCCTTGTTACACACACACACAACCTGTCCACCAAGTTTCGTCTGAATCCGTCCAATCTACCTGTGATTTATAGTAGGATCATTATGCAGACTAACCCCCAAAAAATTCCTAGAAAACATTTTTTGGTGTTTTTCAGTAATATCGTGGCCAGAGAACAGCATCACAAAAGTAGGCCAAAATATGAGAACCGCAAAGGGTTTAAATATGACGTCAAACAAAATGGCCGCCATTTGACCAAAAATCCTAATATCTTCACATTTCTTTTGAAACAACCAGTACTAGACCACTTTAAAAGTGAAAATTATTCATAAAGCTTATGACCTTGGAAGTCTTGCAGTCAACAGAAGTGTCTCCAAGTTATGTCATGACGTCATGACATGACATGACGTCATGAAATAACGTCATGACCTAATTTTTTTATCTGATGGTAAATTCCAATTTATGAAACTGAGATTCACATGAAATTAAATTGAACTAGTTTTTGTCCTGTATATCTGTGTGAGATGGCATCATCAAGTCACTGATGATGCCAAAATGCTCCACACTCTTTTAACACACAGTCTCATACACAAATAAAACCAATGTCCACCTTTTCTTAATTAGTTGGTACCCAGGATGTCATTCCAGGTGGGGAACCATTTCTACTTTACAACCGCCACCATGGCCACTACTCTACTACTCACCACCACCATGGCCACTACTCTACTACTCATCACCACCAACTACACACTAGTCACAATATTATCAGTCCTCATTTTCATCTAAAATGGGTGCATGGTTCATATTTTCACAGTTGCCATCCTGGCAAGGTCCACAAGCCCCGGTGCACTCAATCAAGTCCGTACTTCTTACAACTACATCTAAGCGTGTTGCATCCAGCTGAGCAGTTGCAGTGAATCATTTTTAGCAGGATTGATTGATTTAGCAGGATATTTCCCCATAGATTGCCTCCAGTATGTCTTTGAGTCCACTGCCCTCCATCAATGTCCCAATAGCACCCAACAGGTTCATTAGTGTATGGAAGCTCCCAAGTAACAAGACAACATCTTTTATTGGGCTATTGTCTTCAACCTCGCTCACTATTTCAGAAGCTTTCCAAAAGAGAGGCTGGTCGAAAGTGACTACAGGTGAAATGTTGTGCTTTGACGCGAGCTTGCATATGAACTCGAGAGTGGACAGGATGCACGTCATGTCTCCAGGATACATATCAATCATTGGCAGGAACAGCACAGATGATTCTCCTGGGTGGCCCCGCTCACTGGTCAGCATGTGCATCATTCCTTGCCAATTTGGGATTTGTACATGAAATCTGAAGGACATCTCGCAAAGCAAATCAATTTTATGGTCATCGTTATTCAGCAATGGTAGTGGTTGGAATTTGATGCTGTGGCGGGCGTGCTTTGAGAAGCGGTATTCGCTGATTGGAATTTTAGTTTCATTCATGACGTTTAGTTCACACAATTTTTGCCTAAGAATTGTGTAGCTGACTTTACTGCCCGGAGTTGCAGCGGCAATCGGTCCCATTCCATGGAACGTACTCTTCCCATCAAGAGTCACAATGTTGTGGTCCACATTATCTGCGGCAAATAACAGCATCGTGTCGCTTATGGCTGTTTGACCACCTAAAATATCTGGAGCAACTGAAGACGCAGCATTTTCTTCAAATCGCTGAACTTCAGCATATGATGCACAATAACCCATTGCAGAAAGACTGTCTATAAGAAATCTAGATCGAAAGTGGTGGTGCATTTGTGCTGTAAGTCCTAGCTGTAGTGGGGCTATAACTGTCCTTGGACGAACTGCCTGAATGATTGAGTGGCCTATACTTGCTTCTTTCCTCCGAGTGTCCTTTCCGACAAGAAGATTCTGAAGCATGTAACGCAAGCTCCGGGGAACATACTCAAGAGTGGACTCCAGTTTCAGGTCTGTGGCTTTGGGATACTCACTCCTGATAGGCATTATAGCAGTCTTGATATCGCTTTTGATTAACTTCGCCGCAGTTTGTATTATTGCTCTCTTCTGGGCTTCCTCGTCATCCTTGTTTTGCATCTTAAAGTAGTCCCGCAGAATTGTACTTGTTTTTTCTCGAAAAGTCACAATATCATGTAGTCCCGCACCCTCAGCCACAAATATAGAATCCCCGTAGTGTGTTAATAATTTAGACTTCAAATACTGATTGCCATATGCACTAGAATCACTATCATGCAAGTACTCTTTCATCTTATTGGAAAGGTCTGTAATAGTCAACTGTTCTTCATCATTGTCCTCAAAATAGGCAAGCACCTTCTGAAAAGCTTGGTCCTGGTCATCGTCGGTTGGCCGCCCAACTTTCCTTCTCTTATTGCTCCCTGGTCCTGACCTATGCTGTGTTGGAATATCACATAATGTGCGAAAATGTGAGTCACAAGAATGATGGTACATACATTCTGCTGCATGAAGGTCTCCACCAAAGTACTCAACATGTCCCCGGACTGTAAATGCCCAATCATCATTTCGTGATTTAGACATTAAAAGTATCTTGTCCGCAAAGTTGTCTGTTCTAACAAAGCTATAATCATCATAATCAGGACTCCTCTTGCTCGTCACTACTTTATTCCCACAGAATAAGCAGTCTGTTTTGCTGTCATAAGGGCCAGTAGAGACACGTGTACTTCTTTTGGCAGCTTGAGCAGAATCTAGTTTACCTTTCTTATGGCTCTCAATGTTTTTTTTGTTTGTGTAATTCAAGCGGCAGGTCTTGTGAACCTTCGTTGCAGCAGCTACGATGATGCTGTCACCTCTCTCGACACTTGCACTGTTGATGCCGTCAACTCCTTTTTGAGTAATAACAATGCTGTCCTCACTTTCTGAAGCAATTTCCTTTTTGCACAAGACACAGGTTTCTTCACTTGCGTTCATTTTCATGGTCTGAAACACAGAATAAGCTTTGTTTTGACTAGAGTTCTCAATATATGTAGAGTACAATCAATCACCCATGAAAAAGTTAAACAGGTACCTGATCTGACACAGAACAGCAAGTGCACATAGAAAGTCATTTACACTATTGTCTATTGACCTAAACAAGACCAATCCTGATATTAGTCATCCTTCACCTGGCAATGGCCTCTTAATACATACAGTAGTCTATACTCTATGTTATATACACATGTCTCAAGAAAAGCACACTTTGATTAGGGTCCGGGGGGGGGGGGGGGGGGTGGTCCACCAGGGGTAAACGTGACAGAGTGCACAGCAAGTAACTTGAGAAGTTGCAAGTAACCTGTAGCACATATGGCTACAACATCCATGTAGCACACGATAATGTTTTATCAACAAGTTAACTTTTTATGTTATGCCAGTATAACCTGGAGGCTCCTTGAAGAGGAGGGTTCATACAGTCAAGTCAAGTCATGGCCTTAGCATGCAATGTTCACCAAGTGTTTATCAAGTCAGAAAGTAGAAAACAATGGCCATTGAAAAGTTGTTTTATCTTACCTGTATGATCTTTATTAGCTTAAATACATTGTGTCCTTTTCTATATCATAATGAAACACTTTGATTAGGTAAAATTTGGAGAAATGTGAATCTGATTGGAATCTTTTGTCTTATTCTGGAGAAGAAATGTTTATAGATGGCAGCACTACACTTATGGACTGCCTCACCAGGGCAAAATATGCTAATGCACTCATCTGCTTACTGTTTTTCTGGCATGACTGGAGTTTCCTGCACAAAATTTAATAGCTAAAATGTCAGTACCATCTTCCATCTTTAATTTGCCACAAAAACTTGAAATAATGAAAAGCTACATCATGACATCATTGATGACGTCATGACATCATTGATGACGTCATTACATCACTTGGGTACATTGGGCAATACTACATAATGATGAATTCACTGATATACTGGTTTGAAGAGTTTATTTTCACACGTAAATGGGTAAAAACAGCTACATTTATAGGATATTGATAGGATATGAGCAGATATAAGGCACTTTTTAATAGAGGCGGTCATCTTTTTTTGACGTCACATTTAGACCCTTTGCGATAGTCCTATTTCAGCCTACTTTTGGTATGTTGTTCTCTGGACCAAATACTACAGGAAAACACCATAAAACGTTTTCTAGGAATTTTTTGGGGCTTTGCCCATTTATTTCATATTTTGACCTAACTATTAATAACAATCTCAGAGTTAGGCCTGTCATCCCATTTTCAACAAAGCTACATGTGGAGAAGACAAATAAACGATCCTGGTCAAGGAGAGCAAATTCCTGGTCAAAAAAGATCAAAAGTCAACATTCTTCCATCCATGTCATCAGAGGGAATTTGGTGCACAAAGACTGAAGCAGGAAAATGTTTCATTATTAAATTACACAGGACCAATGAGCCATCTAGTCTGCATTTCATTCTCAGCGACACGATATAAACTCAGATTGGTGCCTTTGTTGGCAGCGCGTTGCATCACAAAGTCGCATCAAATCACAAAGATGGACGTTCAGGTGTCCCATTTGCTGTAATTAGTTGGTTGACAGCAAAATTCCCACAGTATCTTTCACGAAGAGTATGTGAATTGTCACCGGCACTCTGATCGGGTCTGCTTTCTCTCAATTAACTCGTCCACATCCCATTACAAATCTCATTAAATCCCATTTCTTGTCAGGCAGGGGGACTCCACAATGTTTGGGACGTCAAACTTGGTGTCCCATCCGCTCGGCACCTGCCGCTGGATGCAAGATCCATTAAGAGTAGGCGAGTTATCGCCGGCATTCTGAACAAATTCCAAATTCCTGCCCTAACTACCGCTGCAAAGGCAACGGCAACCCATCCAGTATAACCCTTGCCAGGAAACTGCTTCACATCAACGTTCATCCCGCCCCAATCTTCAACATGTCACATATCTTCTACAAAACCATTTTTTTCTCACCTTTCAGTAATAATAATAAAATAAATACAGTATATACAGTACGTACCAACCCATCTGTTTCCTGAGTCTGGACCTGCATTGTACAGCTAAATAACCTCAACCAAACCGATCCCACCTGCCATCCTTCAAGTTCCCACAAAACGCACAGAAATCCACAAGAATAACATCGTAACTCCACGCAATACAGTGCGATGTCCGTGGGATTAGTTCAAAGCAAAGATCGTAAAGCGGAGCAAGATAGCCCACTCGTGCGAAACAGTGAAGTATCCAATGGACGTGCTCGGCAGCCATTTTAGCAGGCAGGCAGAGTGAGCTTGCGCTCACATATATCGCATATATAACATATTGTTACGGTTTTTAGAACGTTCACTTTGTAAATTTTAGTAAATGTTCCCTTATAAATGATCCCCTTCAAATATCCCCATTAATTGGCTTTATTAAAGATCGCACCCGAGTTAGTCCATGTACAACACGTAGAGCACCATAGGACCTCTCTGTAGTTATTTCATTATTATGTGTTTCAGTTAAGGATCTGTTCCCAATAGTTGAATCTGCGTTGCATTAATTAAATAAGATAGGCCCCATTCCGTCCATTTTGCTCTCTCTCTCTCCAAATTGTGTTACTTTGCTTGCCAGCAGCGTTCGCTGCATTCAAACGCCATTACGCATGCGGTCAAGCCGGAGAAGAAGGGGGCGGAGCGCCGAGACCGAGGCGTGGCCCTTTCGGCGAGCCAACCAGGGCTGAGGTGAGCTCATTGATAGGCGTGGCTCGATGAAGTGCGGCTTGATTTCTACACGGGCTATATAAGCGCAAGCGCGGCGCCTTTACATAAGAAGGGAGAGAAGTGCGGTTGTTGAAAGAAGCCCGAGAGGAGAGAGGAGTGAGAGGGCACGGACTGCGTGGAGGTTGGGCGAGATTGCATCATCGATTGTATTGAACTGCACATACGGCCGTGCAAAGGACTACCCCCCCCTCCCACCCCCCGCCACGTATAAGGTCCGATGGCGTGCCAACAGTACGCGCTCGCCGCTGCCGCGGTATGAATCAACACCCGGAGCCGGACTCGAGTGAAGCTGGAGCCGGACCTTGACGCCTACCTTCGGCCTGGACCCTTCTCCTCCTTCCAGCCATTCCTTCCTGCCATTCCCTATTCGTGTGAGTCAGTTTGTTTGTCCGGGATTGTAAGTAAGACTGTATAGTTAAGCTTGCCCTGTGTCCTTTTGCTCTTCTTCTGTATATTACTTTTGTTTCCTCTTCTTTGGGTTTTTGTATATAATTAATAAACCCACTCTTTGTTCTTCTTATTTTCTGGGTTTTCTCTTATTCGATCGTTTGCGTCCTTTCTTTCGATTGAGTACCTGTGGCACGATTCGGCCAACGCTATAATCGGGTTTAGTCTCTTGTTAACGGCCCGAGTCGCATCTCGCTTCGCTCGGCGCATCCAATCACGCTGCGGCCCGGGTGGGAGCATCTCTTCGCTTACGGATTGGTGGTGGTAATTAGGTAGTAGGACGGATTGGGCTTACAACCCTACTCACCACCGACCGGAAGTGACGTCATACCCCCAGGACCGGTCGGACGGCCAGCTTAACAGGACAAGGGGATTAACCCCCCTTGCTAACCGAAGTGCCGTCCCCCGGATCTGTAACAATATATTGCAGACCTTTATGGAATCTAATGTTCATTCAAGCACATGGCTCTGTAGCAAAACGAAGGAAAATAAACATATCATTCATTTCTGCTGTCATGATGCATTACATACAAGTACATTGTTGGGATAGGATTTAAAATTGTGCAAGACATTGAAATGTCTATGAACACTGAAATGTTTCAATACATGGAGATCTGTGCATCTAATACCGACTTAATGTAGTGCTGAAGGAGCAGCGCTCCTGCTTGAGACGGACGAAGTGACGGACAAGACACAAACTCGTCCGAGAAGATGTTTATTGTATAATCATCTCGGGAACCCTGAAAGCCCGTTTATCGGGTTCGCATATATATATTCCAAGCCAAAAAGCATACATCAGAACCAAAGCCACGCCTCTCAGGCGAGGCACGCTTTGGTGGTCATGTGACCGACAGGTGCAAACAATTATAACCTCGGCGCCGTGGTTTGTCCGCCGGTTACGTCACCGGCTTGGGCAAGGAGATTATGTTGCTGGTTTCGAGCTTTGGGGGACCCATGGGTCGCTACAGTGCAAATAATTGAAAATAATGTATTCATATCTTTTCGTAAATTGTCACGAGATGCAATGGTCAGCATGGGTACTGTAAGTTTAATTTCCACCTGTAAAACGTGTGAAAAATCATTGCAGGCAAGCGTTTAAAAGTACATTTGCCAATGATACATAACTTTTCTTTTTTTCTAGTGAAGTAAATCTCGTGAAGCAGCCCGAATTCCGCATGCTTGCTAAAATGGCCGCCGTTCTGCTCCATTGCGTACTTCACCGAATTGAACGCGCACGAGTGGCCTATCTTGCTCCACTTTACGATCTTTCGTTCAAAACCTACTATTCTGCTAGGCCTTCGGGTCCGCCTGGAAATGTGTTATTTAGGCATATCTATTCCGGTTCATATCTGTTCCGGTTCATATCTGTTCCGGTTCATATCTGTTCCGGTTCATATCTGTTCCGGTTCATATCTGTTCCGGTTCATATCTGTTCCGGTTCATATCTGTTCCGGTTCATATATTCTTCTTCTTCTTCTTCTTCCACAAATAAAATCAATACATTCTGCCGTTTTCTGTATGAATTAAAGTACCGGCAGCTGTTTAAAGGTCCCTGCATACAGTGTAATCATCGTGCTCTGAACTGTAATTTAGAATAACACTGAAATTATGGTGCCTCCGATCGTTGATTTATTTCCGGTTTCAATATACTGTAGCGCGGTGCTATGCGCGCGACTTGTCTTGCCAATAAAGGAAGCAACAACGATGTAACCACAAGCGTCTTTATTCAAAGGGTCAAACGATAGCACCCGTGCTCGGGGCTGTGTGCCCCGTGTATATCCCGAGGCCACGCCTACCTCTTGGGCGTGGCCGACACCCTCCTGGTGCGCGGAATGATGTCATCGCGCCAGCGAGCCATCGTGTCCGCCACACGCGCCCCCCCAGAATTCCCGCGCACCTGAAGGGTCAGTTTGCGGGGCAAACGGATGACCCGGCCGAAGCGCCCTCTGGCGGCTGGCGGCATCTGGGATGCCCCCGGCTGCCCCTGGGATGGGTGCGGGACCGGGGGGTGGCGTGCCGGCAGGGTTGGGCGGCGCCAGGGGTCCGCCCGCCGGGGGGCGGCCCCGACGCGGGGGCTGAGCCACTGGCGGGGGGTGGTCCACGTCGAGGTGGGCCGGTTTGAGGCGGTCCACGGACACGCGGTCAGGAGTACCGCCGATGTCCAGGGTGAAGTGCTTTGCCCCGGTCTCCAGCACGCAGAAGGGCCCGTCGTACAGGGGCCGCAGCGGTGTCCGGCGGGCGTCGTGTCGGACGAACACGTACTCCGCCATGCGAAGCTCCGGGGCGACGTGCGTTGGCGGGCGCCCGTGGTGCGCCGTCGGCACCGGGGCGAACCTCTGGGCGGTCTCCTGCAGCGCGGAGCGCTGCTGCGCCGCGGACCATGGTGCCGTGGAGTCGGGGAGGAACTCGCCCGGCACCCGCAGCGGTTGTCCGAAGACCAACTCCACCGCGGATGTGCGCAGGTCGTCCTTGGGCGCCGTCCGGAGGCCCAGCAGGACCCAGGGGAGCCTGTCGACCCAGCCACCGTCGTGGAGGGTGGCCCGGAGCGCGGCCTTTAAGGAGCGGTGGAAACGCTCGCACAGGCGGTTGGCCTGGGGATGATAGGCCGTGGTACGGTGCAGCTGGACACCGAGCCCCCGCGCGACCGCCCCCCAGAGCTCTGAGGTGAACTGGGGGCCGCGGTCGGACGAGATGTCCGAGGGGGCACCGAACCGGCAACCCAGGTGGCGATGAACGCCTGCGCGTCGTCCGCCGCCGTCGTCGCCGCCAAAGGCACGGCCTCCGGCCACCGGGTGGTGCGGTCCACCATGGTGAGGACGTGGGTGAAACCCCGCGAGGGGGGCAGAGGTCCCACCAAGTCCACGTGAACGTGGCCGAACCGACGTTCGGGCACCGTAAACCGGGCCAACGGGGCCTGGGTGTGGCGGTGCACCTTCGCACGCTGGCACGCGAGGCACGTCCTGGTCCAATCGCGGACGACCTTCCGGAGGCCGTGCCAGACGAACTTGTCGGCGACCAGCCTCTGGGAGGCCTTCGTGCCCAGGTGGAACAGGCCGTGGATGGCGTCAAAAACCCGGCGCTGCCAGCCCGCGGGCACGATGGGGCGAGGCCGCCCGAGGGAGACGTCGCACAAGAGGGCCGTGCACGCGCCGTCGAACGGCACCTCGGTGATGCGGCGGCCCGTGACGGCAGTCCGCAAGGCCTGGACGTCGGGTTCGGTGGTCTGGTCCGCCGCCATCCGGGCATAGTCGATGCCGAGGTGGACCGCGTGGGCGACGGACCGGGAAAGGCAATCCGCCACCGGGTTGTCCTTCCCCACGACGTGCCGGAAGTCCGTCGTGTACTCGGACACTGCCGAGAGGTGACGCTGCTGCCGGGCCGACCACGGCTCGGTGACCTTGGCCATCGCGAAGACCAGGGGCTTGTGGTCAACGAAGGCCATGAACGAACGGCCCTCGAGCAGATGGCGAAAGTGCCTGACCGCCAGGTGAAGCCCGAGCAACTCGCGGTCGAAGGTACTGTACCGGCGTTCGTGCGGGCGAAGCTGCCGGCTGAAAAACGCCAGCGGTTGCCAAGCTCCACGCACCCATTGCTCGTGCACCGCGCCCACCGCGTAGTCCGACGCGTCGGTGGTGAGGGCGATCGGTGCATCGGGCGCCGGGTGCGCGAGCATCTTGGCGTTAACCAGGGCGAGCTTCGCGCCCGCGAATGCCGCGTCCATCTGCTCGGTCCAAACGACGTCACCTTTGCCCGGCTTCCCCCGGAGGGCCTCGTGGGTTTATGGCCCTCCTTCCCCCGGAGGGCCATAAACCATATCTCCGCAGGAAACGGTGGTAAAAGTTCACCATGCCCAGGAACTCCTGGAGCCCCCTGATCGTGACGAAATCCAGGTCGCACAAGACGCTGTCCATCAGACGTTGGAATGCCTGAGCCGCATTCTTCAAACCAAAGGGCATCCGAAGGAACTTGAAAAGGCCGAATGGCGTAATGACGGCCGTCTTCGGGATGTCCTCCGGCCGGACGGGGACCTGGCGGTATCCGCGTATGAGGTCCACCTTAGAAAAGCAGGACATTTTCGCCAACCGGGCGGAAAAGTCCTGGATGTGAGGGACCGGGTAACGGTCCGGGGTGGTGGCATCGTTGAGGCGGCGGTAGTCCCCGCACGGCCGCCATCCCCCGCCAGGCTTCGGCACGATGTGTAGCGGCGACGCCCAAGCATTATTGGAGCGCCGCACGATGCCCAGCCGCTCCAGCGTAGCGAACTCCGCTCTCGCCACCGCGAGCTTCGTTGGTTCGAGGCGGCGGGCCCGGACATAGACCGGTGGCCCGACGGTGGGTATGTCATGTTCCACCCTGTGCTTGACAGCCACCGCCGAGAAGGTGGGTCGCGTGAGGGCCGGGAAGCTGGCGAGGAGGCGGGTGAACTCGTCCGCTGCCGGGAGCGTACAAACCAACCTCGCCGGGATCGGACCGCTCAGCAAGCCGCTTGGCGAGCCGCTCGGTGAGCCGCTCAGGGAGCTGCCCAACGAACTGCTCAGCGAGCAAGCCAGCGAGCTGAACGTTTCTGCCTGGACGAGGCGCCTGTTCTTAACATCCACCAACAGCCCATTTGCACACAGGAAATCCGCACCGAGCAATGCCATGGGCACGCTGGCGGTTACGAAAGTCCTTTGAAAGCGTTGTCCTCCGAACCGCAGGGAGAGGCAGCGCTTCCCGAAGGTGAGTATGGGCGTACCGTTGGCTGCAAGCAGCGCGGGGCCCCGACCCGCGACTCGCTTGTCGGATGTGGAGGCGGGGATAACGCTCACCTGTGCACCCGTGTCGCAGAGGAAGCGACGCCCGGACAAGGTGTCCGTGACAAACAGGAGGCTGCCGGAACGGCCGACGCTCAGGGCCGCTACCGAGCGCCGGCTTTGTAGTTTCCCGACTTGCCGAAGGAGCACGGCGGGCAACAATTCTTCGCCTTGTGGCCAAACCTGGCGTGGAAATAGCACCAGGTTTGCGGCGAAGGCGGAGGCTGCGGTTTTTGCGGTGGTGGTGGGCGGGGCGTGGCGGCGGCCACGCGGTGTGCATCAGCCTCGAGATGCACGAGGTGTGGTGCATCAGCATCAGCGTCAGCCCCGGGATCCGCGACGGCCGCACCGAAGCTCGCCCGCGTGTCACACGCCGCAAAAAACTTGTCGGCCTCGACGGCTAGCGCGCGGGGTTCCTTTATCTTGGAATCGGCCAACGCGAGGCGTACCCGGGCCGGCAGCTGGCGTAAAAAGAGCACCCGGAATAAAAAAAATCCGGTACTTTGTCCCCCAGTAGCGACAGCATGTGGTCCATTTGGACCGATAGTCGCGTGTCGCCGAGGTCGGGAAGGTCCAGGAGACGGTCGGCCCGTTTGTCCTCTGTGAGGCCGAACGTGGCGATGAGGCGACGCTTGAGCGCCTCGTACCTGTGGTCGGCCGGTGGGTTCCGCAGGACAGACACGACTCGGGCGGCTGTGCCGGGCCCGAGGGCGGCGATGACGTGGAAATAGCGCGTCTCGTCCGCCGTTATGCCACGAAGCTGAAACTGGGCTTCGGCCTGCATAAACCATATCTCCGCCTGAGCTTCCCAGAACTTGGGGAGTTTCACCGCTACTGCGTTGCTGCTCGTCATGGCGCGTTCTGTAGTTCAGCGTCGGCGGAACTAGTCGAGGTCACCAATGTAGTGCGGTGCTATGCGCACGACTTGTTTTGCCAATAAAGGAAGCAACAACGATGTAACCACAAGCGTCTTTATTTCACGGATCAAACTATAGCACTGCCGTGCTCGGGGCTGTGAGCCCTGTGTATATCCCGAGGCCACGCCTAACCCTCGGGCATGGCCGACACCCTCCTGGTGCGCGGAATGATGTCATCGCGCCAGCGAGCCATCGTGTCCGCCACAGTACAGTGGGGTGGGTCGTATTTAACGTTCGTTGAAATTCGATTTACCTGTAACCAATTTCGTAGTTCATTACCTTCGGAACACACCATGTTACCTGTATCAAATTTCGTACAAATCCGTCCACACCTTCCTGAGACATCCTGCCCACAGATAGATAGACAGACAGACGGACGGACAAACATCTAGACAGACGATTTAGCTTGGATTTGAATCTTAACCCCTTGATAAACTGTCATCCCCCGGATAGACGTTAAAAACGGCATCTCGTCTTCGTTGGTGTCCATCAAAGATCCCATGTTGTCCCTCCCACAGGGCAGGTGAGCCATCTCCGGTGCCCCGGCACAGACCGCAACCCCCTGCCACAACTCCGCCGCCTCCGGCACAAATCACGCTCTCCCCACAGGCTCACTCAGCCCTCCATTCTCCACAAGCAGACCGCATGGACATCAAATCTCAACAACAAAAAAAATCCAAACCCCTGACCACAACTTGGCCTCTTGATCCAAAATGCAATCAATGACATCCCACGTAAGCTCTGTGGGAAGCATTTGTACTCCAGGAAGCATTCCGGGGAGCATTTTCTGACCTCCAACAAACAAGAGGTACATCTCACAGATCATGTACATCTCACAGTAAGACTCATAATTCTCAAATAAATCGATCAAGCATAAATGTTTACAAGTCGTCACCTGTAAACATCAGCTGGATCGAAGAATACTTGTCTACTTCTGTGGCTGGAAATAAATGTACAAATATACCCTTTGTGTGTCATGACAATATTTATTCATTCAAATATATTTTCCATACATTCACTGGCGATTCGTTATTCATTCATTTTCATTCATTCTTTCGTGCTACCAAAAATCAATCCATTCATTCACTTGGAGCTCCGTATTTTTTATTTTTCTTAACTGGGCACAATTCTGCATGCCCGATCCAACTCAACCTCCTGATTGTGAGTTTACCCTGGTCTCTACCTGACCTGACATTACCTTGTCACCACTCCCCTACCGAGCTTGCCTGTCTGGTATGTGCACTTCTGGTGCAGGCTTCATTCCGCCACCAGGAATTCCTCCCTTTTTGGCCATTTCTCACTGAAGGTTCTGGTTTGGCTCTCCTTATCAAATGTTCCGTCAATCGGAATACTATGAACATTGAACACTCGTCTTTGTCCATGCACACCATTTGTCTAAGTCCTTAACCGAGTATGGTCTGTATTTATCAAACATGTCTCGTCTACATGGTCCCCTTTCTGGGACTCCTGATTTACAGGGCTTCCCTTGTTTGTTCCCCATTATTGAACACTGCGAACACGCTACACTGACTGCTACAAAAAGCAACGCAAACACCAGGACTAACACAGTAACAATAATTGAATACTAATACATACAGAACATTACACACATTCACACAACCACATTCATACCCTAATCGAAGCCAATTAGTGCAATGGAAACATTCGAACAGCAGGCGTCTAAATTCCCAGGATCCCTGATCCTATAACAAGCTTACACGGATTTTTGAAATCAGCAGGAACCTTTTGGTTCTTGCAGTTCAATGACAAACATCCAATCCTTTAAACCCCTCTCAATAGGAATCTCAGATCTCCTATCACATTCGCATGCACGGGTTTCCAAAACCCAAACCCTTGTGCTCCTTGCCTCTTATGAATAAACGACTCAACAGTATTTCCAAAGATTGCATCTCCCAGAAGGCTTAGAGGCAAAGAGTACGATCTCGGTGGAGGCAATACATAATAAAGGATGAGGGAAGGGAATGTCCAGAAAGTTTCCCTTACCTTTCTCCTTCATTGGCCACTTTGTGCTTGCACACCTCAGCCGGTGTCCTTCACTCTCCTCGTCTCCCAGGGTCTTGCAATCCCATCCTCGTCGCCAATTTCTGTGGTGGAATAACTCAGAGCTCAGTCAAGTTATACCAGCAGATTGACCGAATCATTTATTAATTACGTATGTGCGGGGAGCAAGAGATAACATCAATCCTCAATCTCAACATCTCCAAAATCCAAGTCTCAAATCAGCCTCTTATAGTTAAAAACGAAATGAGGAAGTAACATTTTAGCCGGCACACACACCCAAGCTGACATTTGAGAAACACAGAAATAAGCAGTTTCCAAATTTGTGTTTTTTGTCCACAAGCAAGGCACCAGATGTTTTGGTAAACCAGGGATCTTAACTTCTGCTTTTCCCTCTGTGTATACCTGACATGTCAATTAGTTTTTAACTTGAGCATCAACATAAATGCAACACTGCTCTTTTAGCCTTACGCAAGATGCTTTGCAGGTCACATGATTTATAGGGTTCTGAACTGCGTTATATGATCATAAATTCGCTTTTCATTAAGAAACGTGATCTAACATTCTGAATTATTTATTTCTGCCTTAACAGTACCAGTAAGCTGGTACTCATTTTAGTACCTTGGAAGGATGACAGACTGAGTCAACCCACCTGGTGTCAATTCAACAGCTCAAACACAAGACCCTAAATGGAAGAAGTGAAGAGAAAATCATGATTCAAAACTTGTAAAACTAGAAAGCATCTGTAAATGCAAAGCCCATCCGCTCTGTATTTAGACTTCTTCTTCAGTATGCTAAACGTGACAAACGGCTAAAAAACAGAAGTACTGGTCTGCACAGACGCTGTTGGCAATAGAGTGCTGTGCGATGGCAGAAGAACAAGAATAAATGGCCGATGGTCCTTGAACATTCCTTCATGCTCACAACGGTTGCGTTCTCACTCCCACGTTCTTTCCTCGAATCGCCAGGGTGACATGCTGTTTGATACGATCAGCCAACCTTCTGGTTGTACGTCCCACGTGCTTCACATCAGCACTTAGACTCATATATAACTTTGCTAATTTGTGAGGTGGGCAGCCACATCCTTGTTGACTGACTGACGTGAGCAGATGGCATGAGGTGAAGATTACTCGAGGTTGCACAGTCAGGTACGTGTTTGATACCATATGTTTGATTTGTTCTCAAACCTTCGTGATGATTGTCCTTTCTATGGCATCATGATATATCCCGGACATTTGTCAGAACCGATCTTGTGTTCCGTGTTGAGAAACTTGTGCACATATCTCTTAATTATATACTCCGGATAACCATTGTCACCAAGTATATTCATGATTTTGTCCATTTCAGCAGGAAAATTGCAAAGTGAGCAAATCCTCCGAGCTCTGTCCACAAGGATGTTGATCAAGGCAATTTTGTATCGTGGAGCTGTAGGAATCCCAACGAGTATACAGCCCAGTGAAAGTAGGCTTCCGTTAGATGGATGTAGTGAAACCACATGCGGATCTTTCGACCAACATGTCCAAGAAAGGTGAAGTGTTTGAAGATTCCAGCTCTTTGGTGAACTTCAGCGCTGGATGGAGAATGTTGAGCTGAGTCAAGAATACATCACATGCCATCTGAGATTCAAACAAAGCAAAAATATCATCAACATACCGATAGTATAGGATGAGAGAATTCTCCCGTCTTCCAGAAAAATCCCATCTCGTTTTACAGGTATTTTACTTCCGGTCTATATCCACGTGTGTTCGTGATTTGGATCTTGAGAAAGTTTGCTCCATTGAGAGCTGGTTGGACCAATACGGAGAGATCCTCGTGGGTTGGGCCACGTGTGTTCAAGTGGAGGTGTTTTGTGCATGAAATTCTACTCACGGATTGTTCATAAACACCCAGCATGATCTTCATTTCCTCTGAGCTGTCTGGTTCTGGATTTATTCCCCACAGTGAAATTGGAATTCAACCTTTTCTTCTGCGGTTCCGCCAGGAGGGAGGGTTATGCGACATGGAGCATGCTGTCTGTGTGGCAATAATGTAACAATTTTGACTGTCATGTTTATTTGTAAATTAAGATGTGACTGTTTATTCAGGGTGGAAATGATGACACAATAACAATTTCACCAGAATAAATTAAATGTCAGCAATATCTATATATTACATCCTTGTTCATTTGAGTACCAACGGTGTTAACACGTATCACTTTTTACTCTTCTATGTGCATGAAGCTGCACATGAGTAGATGTATTTGCTCTTTAATGTAACGTGTTTATTCATCATCTTTATTTTATTACTCTTTACTTTGTTTGAAGCATGTTTTGTTTCTTGACAGAATCTTCTATTGTGGTGGTGAAGGTGGAACCTGAACCTACAAATGGTTCTCCCTCACAAGGTAAGAATCCAAAATAATCTATATTATATTGTAAGTAATTTTACTTGATGATGGTAATTTTGTTGTGAAATATTGAGTTTGGAATCCACGTTGTCTTTTGTCCTTGTATGCTTTGCTTTCCTTGACTTGCTTTCCACAATATTACCAAAGGTTGACGGACAGCATAGTGGAAGCTGAAATGAACTCTCACAACATACATATATATCGTCACGTAAATGGTCCCCACTCCACACACGTAGTAACCACTTTGGAACCATGTCCTGCGAACCTTTTCTACGGATAGACCATTCTAATTGATTTAGTTGACTCGAAAGCACACCAGAGTAGTGAGAATGTGGTTCATGCTCCAATCGGGAACTGCATCCCATCAGTTATAAATTGGGTTTTGTAATAAATTTGACCCCGGAGGCATTTTTCAAAACAAACTGGACACACAAAATGGTGGGAAAAAGAAGCAGAACAGACACACTTGGAGGTTTGAAAGGAGATGGAGCTTAGGTATTAATATCCATGACTGTTCTATAGGTGAGATTTCTCTCAAGGAAAGACTCACTCTTTTGCTACATTATCTGTCTACTTGATCTAATCGACTGCACATGACTCAAACACTGATGTAATCGGTCAAAGATAGGCATACAGTTTGAGGGCATTTGTGGGGGATACAATCCTGGAAAATGCCGCGAATGTCGGAACTGCGAATGTCGGAACTGCGAATGTCGGAACTGCGAATGTCGGAACTGCGAATGTCGGAACTGCGAATGTCGGAACTGCGAATGTCGGAACTGCGAATGTCGGAACTGCGAATGTCGGAACTGCGAATGTCGGAACTGCGAATGTCGGAACTGCGAATGTCAGAACCGTGAATGTGGGGGCATTGTTTCAATGGTAAAAGAAGGGATAGGTTCCTGGAGGTTCCTGATTCGTGAAAATTCCACGAATGTCGAGAAAAATTCCACAAATATCGAGGAAATCCTGTGAATGTCGAGGAAAATCCCGCGAATGTCAATGATAATCCCACGAATGTCAATGATAATCCCACGAATGTCGACAATCCCGCGAATGTTGATGACAATCCCACGAATGTCGAGGAAAGTCCCGCGAATGTCTATGAAAGTCCCGCGAATGTCTATGAAACTCCCGCGAATGTCTATGAAAGTCCCGCGAATGTCTATGAAAGTCCCGCGAATGTCTATGAAAGTCCCGCGAATGTCTATGAAAGTCCCGTGAATGTCTATGAAAGTCCCGCGAATGTCTATGAAAGTCCGCGAATGTCTATGAAAGTCCCGCGAATGTCTATGAAAGTCCCGCGAATGTCTATGAAAGTCCCGCGAATGTCTATGAAAGTCCCACGAATGTCTATGAAAGTCCCGCGAATGTCGATGGAAATCCCGTGAATGTCTGAAAATCCTGCGAATATCGATAACAATCCCACAAATGCTGATGAATGTCCCGCGAATGTCGAGGAAAATCCTGCGAATGTCGGGGCATTCTTTCAGTAGGGAAAATGAGGACAGATAATTGCACTAATAGATACGGTGGAGTGTTTTTATTCTGTACATTAACTCGTGAGGGATGACGTATTATGCAGCTGGTGGGATATCCTGCGAAGCAATGTTCACAGTGGGAATTTTTTTTTTCGTTTTTTTGTCTGTATACAGAATCCAGACTCGTCAAAGAGCTAACACATTCAACACGAAAACATGCACGGACACATAAAACACAATAAAGGGAGTTGGATACAAGATGGGGAGAGAGAGGAAAGCATACAAGCACAACAACAGTTGAGAACAGAGACGTTGGTAGATCTGTGGGAGGGAGAGGGCTTGGGGGGTTGGGGGAGAGGGTGGAGGTAGGGAAGGGGGGTACACACAGTATAAAACAAATGAACACGACTTGGACTTTCAGGAAAGAAGTTGGAAGTTGGAGATTGAAATAGGTGGATTTGGGGTGTTTTAATGGGGGTCGAAAAGATTACGGTTTTGGACGGGGGAAGAGAAGAGATGGTGGTGAATAGCTGTTTTAAAGACCTGAAGGGAGGAGTGGGATTGAATAGAGTGAGGGAGTTTGTTCCCACCAGCTGCGGATCACATCATCCCCCACAAGTGAAAGAATGAAAACACATCACTATCTACAACAACAACAACAACAACAGGCATTTTAGGGCCATTTTCCCTGCAAGAGCAGGGGTGAGCCTTGCGGTCCCCATGACAATCTTCTCCATTTTGCCCTATTTTCTGCACCTCCCCTTGTTCACCCCCTTCCCCGCATTTCTTCTTCCACCATCTTTAGCCAAGTCTTTCTCGGTCTTCCCCGTCCTCTACTTCCTTCTACATTCATTTCCAGCACTCTTCTCAACCAGTCACTTTAATCCTTCCTCAACACATGACCAAACCATCTCAACCTGTTCCTCTTCACAGCATCAATCACAGGCTCTATTCCCATCATCTTTCGCAATTCATCATTTGTCTTCCTCTCTCTCTACGATACTCCACACATCCACCGAAACATTGGCATTTCCACCCTTTCCAGCCTTCGTTGCTGCTCTACGTTCATTACCCATGTTTCGCTCCCATAAGTCATAACACTTCTCACACATGCAGCATACACCTTTCCCTTCAGCTTCAACGACACTCCCCTCCTCATCAGCATACCACTCAGTTCCCGAAACTTCTTCCATGCACATCTCACTCGAGCAACCGTTGCCGAGTCTGATCCACCTTCTCCATTCAGCATGTCTCTGAGGTAGCAAAATGTTTTCACACCTCCCAGCTTCACGCCATCTCCAAGATCCAACTCAACATTTCCTCCATCTGCAGTTCCCTCTGTGCGCACCTTACACTTGAATGTAGCTGCCACACTGGTTAATGACCCTCTCAGACCACTACATTTTTGATGAACCCACTGAGCGCACATTGTACATTGAATGGAGTTCACTCCGACACCCTTCCTGCACACAGCACACGGCCACTTCCCAGTTCTTTCCACCTTCTTTCCACAACATGCTTTACCACTTGCCATCACCTTCGTCTTTCCGATATTCACCTTCAGACCTTTTGTCTCCATACATTCCTTCCACTTGTTCATCTTCTCCTTCAGTCCATCCATACTTTCTGCAATCAACACCAGATCATCTGCATACAACAACTTCCACGGTAAACCCGCCTTTACGTTCCGAGCCAGCACCTCCACAGCTACAAATAGTAGTGGATTTAGTACCGACCCCTGATGCACTCCCACCTTCACCTCAAACTCACCACTGTTCCCGTCCTTCGTCCTTACAGCTGTGCACCGTCTTTCGTACATTTCCATCACAACTCTGATCAACCATTCCTCCACTCCGAACTTCCTCAATGCCCATGTCACTACTTTGCGTGGAACCCTATTGAATGCTTTCTCCAGATCAACAAACCCAAGAAACAACTTCTTCCTCTTCTCCATGTACTTCTCCTGCAACTGCCTTACAATAAAAAGCGCGTCTGTCGTTCCTCTTCCTGGCATAAATCCAAACTGCATTTCGTCGATCTTCACTTTCTTCCTTGTCCTCCTCTCCAACACCATTTCCAATACCTTCATTCCATGCTCCAATAACTTTATCGCTCGATACGAGCCACAGTCCAGAGGGTCACCTTTCCCCTTGTATCGATGGACGAGGGGTACTCAGTTCCCAATCCACTGGAATGCGGCCTTCTTTCACCACCAGATTTAAGATCTCTTTCATTCTCTTCACACCCCAACTTCCTGCTGCCTTCAACATATCTCCCACAACTCCCGTCGGCCCTCCCGCTTTTCTACTCTTCATTGCTTTTATCGCTTCCTCGACTTCCTTCTCAGTTATCTTCTCTGCCGGTCCTAAAACTGGGTTACTCTCTATGTTGCCATCCCATTCATTCTCTGTATTCAACAGTATTTCCATATATCTCTTCCATCTTCCTTTAATTCCATCTGGGTCCACAACAATTTGTCCCACTTCATCCTTCAAGCAACTCACCCCCCATCACATCACACCTCTATTTCGCTATCTGCTTTGCAATCCTGAATACCGCTCTCTGACCCTCTTCCGAACCCGAGCGTTCTCCAAACATTTTCCTCGATGCCTCCTGTGCCTTTGCTACCTTTCTTTGCAGCTTTCTTGGCTGCCTTATAACTTTCATGCTCTGCCTTTTCTGCCCCCGTATTCTTCGCCTTCTGCCACTCCTTGAACTTCTTCCTCTTCTCGTCAATCCTCTTTCCAACTTCATCATCCCACCACCATGTTTCCGAGTGCCTCGGTGGTCCTTTTGTCCATCCACATACCTCACCAACGGCTCCCAAAAGATTATCTTTCATTGACATCCAACCACTTTCAAGCTCAACTACATCATCCTCTACCATACTCAGCCTCTCTTTTAATGCCTCCCTCACTGTCACCTCTTTCAACCTCCACACCTTCATTCTCGGTTGGTACTTCACCCGCTGAGCTCTCCTCGCACCGTTCACCCTTATGTCGCAGACAACCAAGTGGTGCTGTGAAACAGCCTCCTCCCCCTGGATCACCTTTGTGTCCCGGAGGTGCTCCCTTTCTCGCCTATGCACCATCAGGTAGTCAATGGTTGTCATCGACCCACCTGACGTGTATGTAACAAGCTTATTATCCTCTTTCTGGAACTGAGTATTACAAATCAACAAATCAGCTCCATCAGCAAACTCCAAAATCCCTTCACCATCTCCATTTCTCACACCATATCCGTAACCCCCATGAACTCCCTCAAAACAATCCATACTCATTCCCACATGTCCATTTAGGTCTCCTCCTACCACAACAACTTCCTCATCTTTCACGTTTTCCATCAGCTTCTCTATTGCACAGCAGAACTTGTCCTTCTCTTCATCACTCCGACCAACCTACGGAGCATATCCCGATGTAACGTTCACCAAGAGCTTTGCAATCATCATTTTCACCATCATCAACCTATCACTCACTCTCGTCACACTCACCACACTGTCTACAAACTCCTCAGAAAACAGGACACCAACACCATGCACGCCTTCTGGGTACCCTTGCCACACAAACTTGTATTTCTGTCCCTGCCTACCCTTCACCATTCTCACACCACTTCCCTTCCATCTAGTCTCCTGCACACAACATATGTCCACTCTTCTTCTGACCTATACTTCCACCACTTCCCCTGATCTCCCTGTCATTGTCCCTACATTCCATGTCCCAAACCTCAGAAACCGATCTCCACGTCGGACATCAGACGTTTCGTCGTCATAAATGGAGTGATTTCCACCCTTGCTTCGATCGGGTTCCCCACCTTGAGTTTTGACGAGAGGCAGTGGGGTCCCCCACGGGGTACTTTGGGCTGTGCCCTGCCCATATGTAGTTGTAATTGTCATGGTTCTCTTTTTGAGGCATTGTTTTTCTGGCCGGATGCCCTTCCTGATGCCAACCCTTTTAGTCGCCTCTTCCGACACGCAGGGATACGGTGTACCTATTCTAAACCAGGGTACACACCGGGGACTGTATCTATTAGCACAATTTGGAACTGCCCCATACGGCATCATCCTACCTGTTAAACAATGAAAATACTTCACAACATCTACCACCTGTTGCATAACACGTCATCCCCCGCAAGTTATACAATGAAAACGCATCGCCGTATCTATTAGCACAATTAGCAGTTGCTCTATACGGCATCATCCTAGCATTTAAATAATGAAAACGCTGTACCACATCTATTACCAACTGCCTAATACAGCATTACCTGATAACATCCCCCAGAAATAATGAGCAGACTACTCACCCATTCCGGAGCTACCCACAATGCCCGCATGCATACATGTGCCCAACATGTCTTGAGTCTCAATCATTCTTCTCGTCCTGTTGCTTTGACATGCGTTTTTGCCTCTCACTCTGCTCATTATTCAATCATGGCTCCCAAGTGCAAGACCAATGCCGGAGATGCGTCGACTACCAAGAGGCAGAAGAAAGTGATGAGCCTGAGCCGGAAAGTGGAGCTGCTTGACCGGCTTCCAAGAGAAGAGAGTGTGGCTTCTGTGGGCAGGCATTACGGTGTCAACAAATCCACCATTCGCTACATAATGTTGTGTTGCTGCGACTCTGTACCGAGCACCATTGTGGTCGTCCAGGTCCGGGACGTCCACATAGAAAGGATGGAGAAGTTTCTCAGTGTATGGATAGAGGACAACACACAGAAGAGTATGCCTTTGAGTGGACCTCTCATTTTTGCAAAGGTGAAACTTATTTACGATCATCTGTCTGGCGCGGGTGGTGGGAGCATGGGTGATGCGCTCAGCGATGATGGTACGAGCAGTGCCAGTTCATTCATAGCAAGCAGGGGATGGTTCCATCATTTCAAGAAATGGTATGGTCTCAAAAATGTAAAGCTCAGAGAGGAGCATGCCTTCTCAGACCTTGAGGTGGCCAAAAGGTTCCCTGCTCAACTCACGAAGCTGATCAACGAGAAAGGATACCTCCCAGAGCAGGTCTTCAATGCTGATGAGACCGGCCACTTCTCGAAAAAAAATGCCCACGAGAACTTCCATCTCTAAACTCAAGAGGACAGCATCGGGATTAAAGGCTGCCAAGGACTGGGTATCTCTTCTCCTCTGTGCATATGCAAAGGAGGACTGTATGATGAAACCCATGATGTTGTACCATTCTCTGAACCCACGTGCCCTCAAGGGCAAGAACAAGCAAACTCTGCCATGTGTTAGAGGTCCAACAGGAAAGCCTTGGTGACGGCATTAATCTTCATGGATTGGTTTCATAATTGTTTTGTCCCTCAGATGGAGAGATACCTGGCAGACAAAATATTGTGTTCAAGGTTCTCCTGCTCATGGGCAACGTTCCTGGCCACCCCGGGTAACTGGACGTGGCACACCTAAACGTCGAGGAGATATTCATGCAGCCCAACACCACCTCCCTAATCCAGTGACTCAACCAAGGTGTAATCTCCATGTTTAAAACATATTACACCCACCACACCTTTCGCGCATTTTGGATGCGATGCGCTCAGACCCATGGCTCACTGTCGGGCAATGTTGGAGAGAGTTCAACATTGCCCTCTGCATCAGCACCATCAAGGAGTCACTGGATGAAGTAAGAGCCTCTACCATCAACGTGTGCTGGCACAACCTGTGGTCGCAGGCAGTGAAGAACTTTAGAGGCTTTCCCGACAACACTGAGGAGAGGCATGAAGTTGTGGATTTTCATCGACATTCGCAGATTTTCATTGGCATTCGTGGATTTTCATCGACATTTGCGGATTTTCATCAACGCTCGTGGATTTTCATGGACATTCGCGGATTTTCATGGACATTCGTGGATTTTCATCGACATTCGTGGATTTTCATCGACATTCGTGGATTTTCATCGACATTCGTGGATTTTCATCGACATTCGTGGATTTTCATCGACATTCGTGGATTTTCATCGACATTCGTGGATTTTCATCGACATTCGTGGATTTTCATCGACATTCGTGGATTTTCATCGACATTCGCGGATTTTCATCGACATTCGCGGATTTTCATCGACATTCGCGGATTTTCATCAACATTCGCGGATTTTCATGGACATTCTCGGATTTTCATCGACATTCGTGGATTTTCATCGACATTCGTGGATTTTCATCGACATTCGCGGATTTTCATCGACATTCGCGGATTTTCATCGACATTCGCGGATTTTCATCGACATTCATGGATTTTCATCGACATTCGTGGATTTTCATCGACATTCACGGGTTTTCCGTAACATTTGTGGGATTTGCCTTGACATTCGTGGATATTGCTTCGATATTCACAGATTTTTAAATGCCAGGAACCTATCCCCCCCTTTCTCCTTTAAACAATGCTGCCATATTCGCAGTTACAACTTTCACAGCATTTTCCAGGACCATATCCGAGGGTGGATGGAGGTTATGTTTTCACCCCTGGCAGTCTGTCTGTTTGTCTGTGAACAGGATATCTCAAAAAATTGTGGGCGGATTTGGACAGAACTTGCTGGACAGGTTGGTTGTGTGACAATGAAGAATTGATTAGATTTTTGGTGAAGATCCGGATCCGGATCTGGATACGAGAATTTTTGAATCTTTAAGCGATGCTTTCGACGGGGCCAAGAACATTATATAGCATGATATTTCAAAAATTGTGGATGGATTCGGATGAAACTTGGTGGACGAGTTGGTTAGGTGACACAAACAAGCCGATTAAATTTTGGTTCAGGTCCAGATCCTGATCCGACCTATCACAGTAGGTTATAAAACTTAAACTGTTCAGCCTGGCAGAGATATGCGCACTACCGAGTGCCATTCTAGTTCCCCAATACAAGCTTTAAGGTTCTCTGTGTAAAGTTCTCGAAACGAATCCGTCTTCGCAGTTGCCTGAAGTCTCATCAAAGGTGTTGTTTCTGAAACTTTTGTTCTGTTCCACTTTTGTACCTCTCTCTCCACTTGCATGGTTAAAGTACTTGCAAAGGTAAATGGTTAGCTCAAAAATATATTGATTGACTTCCAGGTGAAGTCTTCATTAAAGTGAAAGTTTCCTGATTCATGTCTGTTTTTAAAATGCATCCTCATATGTTGATGTTGTTTTTGCATCCGTGTGACAAATCTCCTTTTTTTCTTACCAATCTTCAGAGAAACGGACCCCAATCACAAGGATGTTGTCGATTACCAAGAATACTGTAACATTCACTGAAAATTATTCGCAGCAACACAATAATTCTATGGATGACAAACAGAAAAGTATTCATCGACCAGAACAGTTGAAGATTCTCACTTCTGAAGACGTACACAGGTGCACCATGTGCAATCAATCATTCGGTTGCATTTCAACCTATCAGGTACACCTGATGACCCACTCTTCAGAGAATCAGTTCAAGTGCTGTGTTTGTTTCAAATTACTCCCTGACATCTCAACCTATCAGAATCACATGAGGACACATATTGGCGAAATACCGTACACGTGTCATGTTTGCAACGAATCATTTATTCAGAACTCTTTATACCGGGCACACATGAGGACACATCCTGGGGAAAAGCCATACAAATGCCACATCTGTAATGAATCATCAAAATGCAAGTCAAATTTCCAGGCGCACATGAGTATTCATACCGGAGAGAAACCGTTTAAGTGTACTTTGTGCAGCAAATCATTCAGTCAGAAATCAAACTGCCATATGCATATGCGTACACACACTGGGGAGAAGCCATACAAGTGCAGTGTGTGCAAAAAATCATTCATTCAGTCATCAACATGGCAATCGCACATGAGGATTCACACTGGGGAGAAGCCGTACAAATGCAACGTGTGCAGCAAATCGTTTATTAATTGCTCGACCTACAGCAGACACAGGAAGATTCATAATGGAGATAAATCATTCAAGTGCAGCAGCTGCAATAAATTATTCCGGACTAACTCACAATGTCAGGAACACATGAGGAGGAGTCATACTGCTGAGAAGCCGTACAAGTGCACTGTGTGCAATAAATCATTTTTTCAGTCCTCAACCTACCTGAGACACATGAGGACGCATACTGGTGAGAAGCCATATCAGTGCACAGTGTGCAGCAAGTCATTTAGTCTTTATTCAAACTGCAAGAAACACATGAAGATTCATACTGATGGAGATAGCAACCAACGTGAGAAGCTGCACAAGTGCACCGTGTGCAATAAATCATTTTTGCAGGCCTCAAACTGCCTGGGACACATGAGGACCCATACTAATGAGAAGCCGTATCAGTGCACAGTGTGCAGTAAATCATTTGGTCATTATTCAAACTGCAAGAACCACATGAAGATTCATACTGAAGAGAAGTTGTTCAAGTGCAGCATCTGTCATAAATTATTCCGCACCAAGGCACAATGTCAGTGTCATATGAGGACCCATACTGGCGAGAAGCCGTACAAGTGCGGTGAATGCAATAAATATTTCGGCAGCATGTCGGTTTGCAAGGTACATATGAGGTCCCATTCTGGAGAAAAGCCATACAAGTGCACTTTTTGTAATAAATCGTACGTTGGCCTTTCGTCCCACCTTATACATACAAGAACCCACACTGGGGAGAAACCGTATGTGTGCACTATGTGCAGCAAATCAGTCAGTAACAATGCACAATGTCAGGTACATATGAGAACCCATACTGGAGAGAAGCCGTACAAGTGCGGTGAATGCAATAAATATTTCGGCAGCATGTCAGTTTGCAAGGTACATATGAGGTCCCATTCTGGAGAAAAGCCATACAAGTGCACTTTTTGTAATAAATCATACGTTGGCCTTTCGTCCCACCTTATACATACAAGAACCCACACTGGGGAGAAACCGTATGTGTGCACTATGTGCATCAAATCATTCAGTAACAATGCACAATGTCAGGTACATATGAGAACCCATACTGGAGAGAAGCCATATAAGTGCACTGTATGCAGCAGATCATTCAGTAGGAATGATCTGTGCAAGGTACACATGAGGATTCACACTGGGGAGAAGCCGTTTAAGTGCAGTCGCTGTGATAAATCATTCCGCAGCAGCTCTGCCTGCAGGACACACGTGAGGAACCATACTGCAGGGAAGAGCCAAACAACTAGTTAAAACAACTGTATTCTGTCAACCATCACTAGACTGAAGCATTTAACAAACTCATCAAAGGGAAACAGTCAATGGATCAATGGTTCACAGAAGGCAACACTGTTCTCATCCCAAAATCCAATGAAACTCGTCTACCTCACAAATGCAGACCGATAACATGCCTACCAATAGCATACAAACTTTTAACAGGATTAATCACCGATGAAATTTACGAACACCTCACTCAACAAGGAGCTTTAGAGACAGAACAAAAAGGATGTGAGAGACGATGTTATGGAACAAGAGACCATTTGCTATTTAACAAGACCATACTCAAAAATTGCAAGCTTTGCCAAACCAACTTATCCACAGCCCGGATAGATGACAAAAAGCCATTGATGGTGTCCCACATTCATGGACTATAAAATGCATGCAAATATACAAAGTTGACCTCCAAATAGTGTCGAAGCAATGCAATGCTTATTTAATTTCCACAATACAAACTTCCAGATAACAAGATTGTTTATTACATCACACATGTGGAAAGATTGTCTGGTACAAGCACCACACCAATCTCTGAATATTGTAGAAAACTCCACCACTTATATACAAAACTCCAAGGTGGGCGTTACATAGCCCTGGATATTAGTGCAGGAGAGCTCAGATTTTATCATTACTACTCCCTTTGTGGGTCAAATGTCAAACTGCAGTTGGGAACAACAGCTTGGGAACAACATCTCCTTTTAAGGTTTGGCAAACTTTCTTTACACACCTGTAATATTCCAAGCTAGTTCACTCAGCCAAGTGACCCTACAGCTTTCCTTGCCTCATGCATAAACATCAGCCACTCGAGTGGTCCGTACCATTCCTTGGCTATTACACTGCACCTGCCTGCCAGTTTGTTCAGCACGAACTGCTGCTGAGCAGTAATTATTTAATTTCATAGTTCAGTTTCATTATTTTTATTCTGATTAGAATTATGCTTATTCTGATTAGAATTATTTAATAACGTCTACTCTACAATAGTCACACTGATAGAGAAAGGAATGACACTTTGGAATACAATGCTGATACTACCTCACTTGGAAGGAAGAATTGAAATCCCATGGGTAAAGATATGACGTGGTATCTTACAAGGTTACAGCCTTTCCCCTTTTGTTTTGTCTGGCTCTGGACCCACTGAGTAACCTCATTAATGAACAAGGACACGGATACAATCTTATGGCCAAATTAAAAATGGGCAAATAACTTAGGAAGGTGACACATCTACTGTGCATGGACGAACTAAAACTTTTGGCACTGAATGATAACAAATTGGCCGATCAACTCAAACTAGTAAAGCGCTACTCGGAGGACATTCAAATGGAATTTGGTTTTGACAAATGTGCCAAATGCACATTTCTATCTGGTAAAACAAAAAGAACACACACAATATCTTATTCGATGAAAGGACAACAATACAGGAATTAGAAAACGAAACATCGTACAAATGCCTCCGAATAGAAGAAGGTACCCAGGTACAACACAAAAGAATGTGTAACATAATCAGCAAAGATTACCCACACAGAGTAAGACTAATTCTGAAGTCATCCCTCTCTCCAATGAACAAAATCAAAGCTGTAAACCAGCTTGCAGTACCGGTATTCCAGTATAGCTGTGCAATTATAAACCGGCCACAATCGGAGATCAACAACTTAGACACCAAAACAAGGAAACTTCTAACTATTCACAAGATATTCTACAAAAACAAATGCATTCCAAGATTTTACTTGCCGAGACGAGAAGGGGGAGGCGGTCTGATGGAGCTTAAGCAAGTGCACAGAACAGTGTGTGTCGGACTAGCGGAGTGTGTGAAAAGTTCAACAGACTATCGAATGATATTTGTGCATGAGCAAGAAAACAACAAATTTGAAAAGGTATCCTTAATCCATCTAGCAGTAAGCTTCCAAAAATATGTGCAAGTGCAGGACACTAAACAGGAAAACAAAACAAATAAATACAACCCCAACGATGCGTCAATGAACCCCAGGCTGCCTGGAGTTCATTGACGATCCTGAAGAGAGCACTCAGAACAAAGATATGAGAATAATAAAAGTGCACAACTTGGTCCTTGAAACGTGATAATTTCCCGAAACGGAGGTGGATAGCTTGAATCCTGGGAGCATTCCGTTCCACCTTCTGAAACCCGCAAACGGAGATTACAACCAATGGGGAAGCCATATCGGTGCACTGTGTGTCGTAAATCATTTGCTCAGAAGATGACAATGCAGTTACATTTGATCCATGTTGGGGAAACAAATTATAAAATATTTTGCAGTGACGAAGAAGATCTCAATCTTATGATATAGAGCTATACACTGAAGTATATAGAAGTGCTACCTTTCTCAAAAAACAACATGAATAAAGTAAGCTCGGAGCAGAAGAGGTGGAAATTTGGATGAGCTGAAATATACTGACGAAGAGATTGCCCTCATTTGTTAAGCGTATTTCACGCACGAGGCATGGGGAACACACGGAAAAGGAAAACGTTTCAAGGATCAACTGCAAAAGTCAAAAATATCTTCAAACGTGGAGACAGTTGTACAAAGAAGACGATATTGGTTGCATCTATCATCTATGGTACTCCCAGACCTATGAAAAGACAGAATTGAGGAGATAGTGGAGCTAGTCAGACGAAACAAATGGGAAATGTTCCCCAGACCAAATAATATAACCAAAAAAATGGTCAAAGGACAAGAAAAACTTACGTTAATGCAGGTAAGGGAATACGCCAGGCAAAACTTTTCAAGATTAATGCGTGAGCTGCTGTTTCGGTGTAAAGATTATGTTGGGCGACAGATCCTAATTTTGATGAAAGTAAATATATCCCAACAGAAAACATTCAAAGATGAAGAAAATAAACAAATGGAAGACTAAGTTGAAGAAAACAATAAGAAGTGAATGGTCACCAACAGAAGGAGTATTTCCACCAATGCCACAATGGATTGATTTGACCTACACTTGGGATGAAGGTCCCACAATACAACCTTTCAATGAGGAGATGGGCAGAACACAATTGTCGCCCTCCAGGGGGAGCTCACACTTTCGTCATCCCGGGAATTGTTGAAGAACTTGAATTGATACCTTAAAACAAAGAAAAATACTTCTGTAGGACAAGACTCAAGGTGGATGAATATAAATTGATGAAAGGTACGATTCATCCAGGAAGATACGATGACGAGAGATGAAGTCCCGTACTGGAATTGGACTCGCTCCAAATGTGACATTGTGTTGATTATCCAATCGGTTTCAGCTGGCAATGACTTTATTTCAATTGGCCACTCTTCGATTATATGCTGTGCGGAGCATCAATTTATGATCGTTGGTGGTGATGGTCATGTGATGAGTGCTGTTGAGTATCAGGTGACCTTTTCTCTCATGGCAAGGGGACCTCTGCTCATGTGAAAAGTCACTAAGAACCTCTTGATGCCTGGTCCCATGCGTCTGGAGACCTCACTTCTTGATGAATGTCAGTCCCTCGACTCTCCCAAATAGATTTCTTTACGTCACACTCAACCACTTGCTCGAAGTATGGCCGGTGGTATTTGGGGATTGGCCTACAATGTTGGCTCATCCTAGCTTTCGGGGACTGTTGCATCTCCCCGATGCGATGATTCTTGCAGTCCACCTGATCGCAACTTACACCATACACCGTGTCACATTTCCTTTCCTTGTGGGGCTCGTCCTTAATGTGCACCAGTTGTTGTCTCGGAGTGTTTTGGGGCTTGAAGGGAGTGGAGATCCCCAACCTCGAGAAGGATCGTTTTGCCCTGGCCCATCGTCCTGCAACTTACGGTACAGTGACCAAAGTCCTTTCTTTATTTTTTCTTGGCCATTGGATGAATAAAGATTCTTAAGACCCTGTGTGTCCTACGTTACACTTATTTCCTCTTGCAACCTTACTCAAAGTTTGGATTCAACTAGTTTATTAACCTTCCTTTCCTCTAATGTCCTCTCCTCTCACCTCGTCCAACTTGCATATCCGTTTAATTTCTCATGGCACTTTACCATTTACCTCTTCTTGGTCTTCTGCATATGTGAAATGGAAAAGTTCAAAACACCTTGGTCTGAATAAGGTTGCAAGAGGAAAGAATGATTAAAAAAAAAAAAAACCTTCACATTAATGAGAATGAAAGAGAAGGTGAAATGGCAAAAGGATTGAAATTATTTTGCAAGTTCACATCTGTAAATGCTTTTTTTTGTTTAATCCCTTTTAATTTGTTGATAACCTACACCACCAAAGGTGGATGGAGGTTATGGTTACACCCCATGGTCGAAGATTTTTCACGTATATTGGTTGGCCTTGTGCGTTATTATGTCTGTCTGTTTGTCTGTCTGTTTGTTATCTTGCCAAAACGAAGTTTTTGCAAGATGTATTAGTCAGCTTGTATGTTTGTTTGTTTGTTATCTTGCCAAAACGAAGTTTTTGCAAGATGTATTAGTCAGCTTGTATGTTTGTTTGTTTGTTTTTTTGTTTTTTTGTTTGTGGTTAATCATTTTTTTTCACGTTTAGATCACTCTGTAGACCACAGTTATTATTGGAAACTCCTGTAACTTCGCATATCAGAGTCCTATAGAGATACCCTTCAGCACACAAAATTTTGAAGGTCAAGGTCAAAGGTCAAGGTCACTTTGCGGTCAATCATGGAGGTCAACGAAACCCTTATTTTTTGAGTAACTTTGATCGGATCGTCTCCAAACTTCATGGGAATCTAGTATATGGTCCGGCGCTCAGCTGATTAGTTTTTGGTGGCGATCGGCCTTGACCTTCATGGTTAGCGCTGGAGGTCGAAAATTATTGACCCCAAGGTCAAATTTTGAAATCGTAGGTACCATATCGAGTAATACCTCATATGAATGCCCTTGATGAGTGCTTCCCAGATCTGTAAACAGTTTGACGCTATGACGTCATTTGATGACGTCATGACGAAAAAACGGAATTTTCACATTTTGGCAAGATACGGTTCACCCTGTGGGTGACATATGTTTATTTTGTTTTTTTGTTTGTGGTTAATCATTTTTTTTTCACGTTTAGATCACTCTGTAGACCACAGTTATTATTGGAAACTCCTGTAACTTCGCATATCAGAGTCCTATAGAGATACCCTTCAGCACACAAAATTTTGAAGGTCAAGGTCAAAGGTCAAGGTCACTTTGTGGTCAATCATGGAGGTCGACGAAACACTAATTTTTTGAGTAACTTTGATCGGATCGTCTCCAAACTTCATGGGAATCTAGTATATGGTCCGGCGCTCAGCTGATTAGTTTTTGGTGGCGATCGGCCTTGACCTTCATGGTTAGCGCTGGAGGTCGAAAATTATTGACCCCAAGGTCAAATTTTGAAATCGTAGGTACCATATCGAGTAATACCTCATATGAATGCCCTTGATGAGTGCTTCCCAGATCTGTAAACAGTTTGACGCTATGACGTCATTTGATGACGTCATGACGAAAAAACGGAATTTTCACATTTTGGCAAGATACGGTTCACCCTGTGGGTGACATATGTTCATTTATTTTTTTTTCATTTCATTTTTTTGTTTTTTGTTTTTTTTGTTTTTTTGTTTGTGGTTAATCATTTTTTTTTCACGTTTAGATCACTCTGTAGACCACAGTTATTATTGGAAACTCCTGTAACTTCGCATATCAGAGTCCTATAGAGATACCCTTCAGCACACAAAATTTTGAAGGTCAAGGTCAAAGGTCAAGGTCACTTTGCGGTCAATCATGGAGGTCAACGAAACCCTTATTTTTTGAGTAACTTTGATCGGATCGTCTCCAAACTTCATGGGAATCTAGTATATGGTCCGGCGCTCAGCTGATTAGTTTTTGGTGGCGATCGGCCTTGACCTTCATGGTTAGCGCTGGAGGTCGAAAATTATTGACCCCAAGGTCAAATTTTGAAATCGTAGGTACCATATCGAGTAATACCTCATATGAATGCCCTTGATGAGTGCTTCCCAGATCTGTAAACAGTTTGACGCTATGACGTCATTTGATGACGTCATGACGAAAAAACGGAATTTTCACATTTTGGCAAGATACGGTTCACCCTGTGGGTGACATATTTATCTTGCCAAAACGAAGTTTTTGCAAGATGTATTAGTCAGCTTGTATGTTTGTTTGTTTGTTATCTTGCCAAAACGAAGTTTTTGCAAGATGTATTAGTCAGCTTGTATGTTTGTTTGTTATCTTGCCAAAACGAAGTTTTTGCAAGATGTATTAGTCAGCTTGTATGTTTGTTTGTTTGTTTGTTTTTTTGTTTTTTTGTTTGTGGTTATTTGTTTGTTTTTTTTGTTTGTGGTTAATCATTTTTTTTCACGTTTAGATCACTCTGTAGACCACAGTTATTATTGGAAACTCCTGTAACTTCGCATATCAGAGTCCCATAGAGATACCCTTCAGCACACAAAATTTTGAAGGTCAAGGTCAAAGGTCAAGGTCACTTTGCGGTCAATCATGGAGGTCAACGAAACCCTTATTTTTTGAGTAACTTTGATCGGATCGTCTCCAAACTTCATGGGAATCTAGTATATGGTCCGGCGCTCAGCTGATTAGTTTTTGGTGGCGATCGGCCTTGACCTTCATGGTTAGCGCTGGAGGTCGAAAATTATTGACCCCAAGGTCAAATTTTGAAATCGTAGGTACCATATCGAGTAATACCTCATATGAATGCCCTTGATGAGTGCTTCCCAGATCTGTAAACAGTTTGACGCTATGACGTCATTTGATGACGTCATGACGAAAAAACGGAATTTTCACATTTTGGCAAGATACGGTTCACCCTGTGGGTGACATATGTTTATTTTGTTTTTTTGTTTGTGGTTAATCATTTTTTTTTCACGTTTAGATCACTCTGTAGACCACAGTTATTATTGGAAACTCCTGTAACTTCGCATATCAGAGTCCTATAGAGATACCCTTCAGCACACAAAATTTTGAAGGTCAAGGTCAAAGGTCAAGGTCACTTTGTGGTCAATCATGGAGGTCGACGAAACACTAATTTTTTGAGTAACTTTGATCGGATCGTCTCCAAACTTCATGGGAATCTAGTATATGGACCGGCGCTCAGCTGATTAGTTTTTGGTGGCGATCGGCCTTGACCTTCATGGTTAGCGCTGGAGGTCGAAAATTATTGACCCCAAGGTCAAATTTTGAAATCGTAGGTACCATATCGAGTAATACCTCATATGAATGCCCTTGATGAGTGCTTCCCAGATCTGTAAACAGTTTGACGCTATGACGTCATTTGATGACGTCATGACGAAAAAACGGAATTTTCACATTTTGGCAAGATACGGTTCACCCTGTGGGTGACATATGTTCATTTATTTTTTTTTCATTTCATTTTTTTGTTTTTTTGTTTTTTTGTTTTTTTGTTTGTGGTTAATCATTTTTTTTTCACGTTTAGATCACTCTGTAGACCACAGTTATTATTGGAAACTCCTGTAACTTCGCATATCAGAGTCCTATAGAGATACCCTTCAGCACACAAAATTTTGAAGGTCAAGGTCAAAGGTCAAGGTCACTTTGCGGTCAATCATGGAGGTCAACGAAACCCTTATTTTTTGAGTAACTTTGATCGGATCGTCTCCAAACTTCATGGGAATCTAGTATATGGTCCGGCGCTCAGCTGATTAGTTTTTGGTGGCGATCGGCCTTGACCTTCATGGTTAGCGCTGGAGGTCGAAAATTATTGACCCCAAGGTCAAATTTTGAAATTGTAGGTACCATATCGAGTAATACCTCATATGAATGCCCTTGATGAGTGCTTCCCAGATCTGTAAACAGTTTGACGCTATGACGTCATTTGATGACGTCATGACGAAAAAACGGAATTTTCACATTTTGGCAAGATACGGTTCACCCTGTGGGTGACATATGTTTTATTTTATTATCTTGCCAAAACGAAGTTTTTGCAAGATGTATTAGTCAGCTTGTATGTTTGTTTGTTATCTTGCCAAAACGAAGTTTTTGCAAGATGTATTAGTCAGCTTGTATGTTTGTTTGTTTTTTTGTTTTTTTGTTTGTGGTTAATCATTTTTTTTCACGTTTAGATCACTCTGTAGACCACAGTTATTATTGGAAACTCCTGTAACTTCGCATATCAGAGTCCTATAGAGATACCCTTCAGCACACAAAATTTTGAAGGTCAAGGTCAAAGGTCAAGGTCACTTTGCGGTCAATCATGGAGGTCAACGAAACCCTTATTTTTTGAGTAACTTTGATCGGATCGTCTCCAAACTTCATGGGAATCTAGTATATGGTCCGGCGCTCAGCTGATTAGTTTTTGGTGGCGATCGGCCTTGACCTTCATGGTTAGCGCTGGAGGTCGAAAATTATTGACCCCAAGGTCAAATTTTGAAATCGTAGGTACCATATCGAGTAATACCTCATATGAATGCCCTTGATGAGTGCTTCCCAGATCTGTAAACAGTTTGACGCTATGACGTCATTTGATGACGTCATGACGAAAAAACGGAATTTTCACATTTTGGCAAGATACGGTTCACCCTGTGGGTGACATATGTTTATTTTGTTTTTTTGTTTGTGGTTAATCATTTTTTTTTCACGTTTAGATCACTCTGTAGACCACAGTTATTATTGGAAACTCCTGTAACTTCGCATATCAGAGTCCTATAGAGATACCCTTCAGCACACAAAATTTTGAAGGTCAAGGTCAAAGGTCAAGGTCACTTTGTGGTCAATCATGGAGGTCGACGAAACACTAATTTTTTGAGTAACTTTGATCGGATCGTCTCCAAACTTCATGGGAATCTAGTATATGGTCCGGCGCTCAGCTGATTAGTTTTTGGTGGCGATCGGCCTTGACCTTCATGGTTAGCGCTGGAGGTCGAAAATTATTGACCCCAAGGTCAAATTTTGAAATCGTAGGTACCATATCGAGTAATACCTCATATGAATGCCCTTGATGAGTGCTTCCCAGATCTGTAAACAGTTTGACGCTATGACGTCATTTGATGACGTCATGACGAAAAAACGGAATTTTCACATTTTGGCAAGATACGGTTCACCCTGTGGGTGACATATGTTCATTTATTTTTTTTTCATTTCATTTTTTTGTTTTTTGTTTTTTTTGTTTTTTTGTTTGTGGTTAATCATTTTTTTTTCACGTTTAGATCACTCTGTAGACCACAGTTATTATTGGAAACTCCTGTAACTTCGCATATCAGAGTCCTATAGAGATACCCTTCAGCACACAAAATTTTGAAGGTCAAGGTCAAAGGTCAAGGTCACTTTGCGGTCAATCATGGAGGTCAACGAAACCCTTATTTTTTGAGTAACTTTGATCGGATCGTCTCCAAACTTCATGGGAATCTAGTATATGGTCCGGCGCTCAGCTGATTAGTTTTTGGTGGCGATCGGCCTTGACCTTCATGGTTAGCGCTGGAGGTCGAAAATTATTGACCCCAAGGTCAAATTTTGAAATCGTAGGTACCATATCGAGTAATACCTCATATGAATGCCCTTGATGAGTGCTTCCCAGATCTGTAAACAGTTTGACGCTATGTCGTCATTTGATGACGTCATGACGAAAAAACGGAATTTTCACATTTTGGCAAGATACGGTTCACCCTGTGGGTGACATATGTTTTATTTTATTATCTTGCCAAAACGAAGTTTTTGCAAGATGTATTAGTCAGCTTGTATGTTTGTTTGTTTGTTTTTTTGTTTTTTTGTTTTTTTGTTTGTGGTTAATCATTTTTTTTCACGTTTAGATCACTCTGTAGACCACAGTTATTATTGGAAACTCCTGTAACTTCGCATATCAGAGTCCTATAGAGATACCCTTCAGCACACAAAAATTTGAAGGTCAAGGTCAAAGGTCAAGGTCACTTTGCGGTCAATCATGGAGGTCAACGAAACCCTTATTTTTTGAGTAACTTTGATCGGATCGTCTCCAAACTTCATGGGAATCTAGTATATGGTCCGGCGCTCAGCTGATTAGTTTTTGGTGGCGATCGGCCTTGACCTTCATGGTTAGCGCTGGAGGTCGAAAATTATTGACCCCAAGGTCAAATTTTGAAATCGTAGGTACCATATCGAGTAATACCTCATATGAATGCCCTTGATGAGTGCTTCCCAGATCTGTAAACAGTTTGACGCTATGACGTCATTTGATGACGTCATGACGAAAAAACGGAATTTTCATGAAAAAATTATTTCCTCAGTTCTCATCAAAATCTTTCAATATTTCATGTGCGTTGGTCATGAAGACATACTATTCACCATACGAAATTATTAAGGTCAAGGTCAAAGGTCAAGGTCACTTTGCGAAGTGAAGCTTTAGACATTTATAGGTCAAGGTCAAGCTTTAGACATTATATAAATGACGTCATTTGGTGACGTTATAAGGCAAACACGTATTTTTCAAGGTCACTCTCTAGAACGATTATCATCGGAATATCTCGTGGGCAGACATTCCTCAAAGAGTCGCTTCTAGTGGATAGCAGTTCTGTTCACCTCAGTGTGACCTGAAGCAAGTCACTCATGTTCACATTTTGGCAAGATACGGTTCACCCTGTGGGTGACATATGTTAATTTTTTTGTTTTTTTGTTTGTGGTTAATCATTTTTTTTCACGTTTAGATCACTCTGTAGACCACAGTTATTATTGGAAACTCCTGTAACTTCGCATATCAGAGTCCTATAGAGATACCCTTCAGCACACAAAATTTTGAAGGTCAAGGTCAAAGGTCAAGGTCACTTTGTGGTCAATCATGGAGGTCGACGAAACACTAATTTTTTGAGTAACTTTGATCGGATCGTCTCCAAACTTCATGGGAATCTAGTATATGGTCCGGCGCTCAGCTGATTAGTTTTTGGTGGCGATCGGCCTTGACCTTCATGGTTAGCGCTGGAGGTCGAAAATTATTGACCCCAAGGTCAAATTTTGAAATCGTAGGTACCATATCGAGTAATACCTCATATGAATGCCCTTGATGAGTGCTTCCCAGATCTGTAAACAGTTTGACGCGATGACGTCATTTGATGACGTCATGACGAAAAAACGGAATTTTCACATTTTGGCAAGATACGGTTCACCCTGTGGGTGACATATGTTCATTTATTTATTTGTTTGTCTGTCTGTATGTCAATCGCATACAGGTCACAATTTTAAACCGATCTTCACCAAACTTCACCAAATGGTAAAGTTGGTCATAAGGAAGAAGCCTATTGATTTTGAGGTCAAAAACGTTGTCAGATTTCTAAAATCTCAATTTTCATCCTATTGACTTGAAATTTGAAGAGGATTTACCTATTAGGTCACTGAATTCAACCACCAATTCTTTTTTAGGTCAACATAGGCCAAAGGTCACATTAAACTCCTCCAAACTCTCCTCCTTTGGTATCCATGGAAATCTCCACGCATGGCTGGCGGACTTCCTCTCTAGTCGTCGTCAACGTGTGGCCCTGAATGGGTTTCTCTCATCTCCTCTTCCTGTTCAGGCTGGAGTTCCCCAAGGCAGTGTTCTGGGCCCCGTGCTTTTTCTGGTCTTCATCAATGATCTCTCTGACTCTCTCGAAAATCCTCTCTATCTCTTTGCTGATGACTCCACTCTCTGCCGCTCCATTCCTCTTCCCTCAGATCGGCAGTCTGCTGCCTCCTCACTCTCTGAAGACCTGGACAAAATCACAGACTGGTCAAACAAGTGGAACATGTCTTTCAATCCTGACAAATCTCACACTCTTACTATGTCTCTCCGAAAAGATCGACTGGACAACCCTCCCATCTACTTTCTCAACAATCCTCTCCAAGAAGTTCTGTCGCTCAAGATTTTGGGTCTCACTATCTGCCATGATCTTTCTTGGGAAAACCACATTTCCAAGCTGGCCTCCAAAGCCAGTCGCCGACTGGGCATCCTCCGTCGTGCGAAGTCCTTCCTCGGCACACCTGAGCTCCTCACCACATACAAGGCTTTCATCCGCAGCTCAATGGAATACTGTTCTCCCCTATGGGCCGGTGCTCCTGCCTCACACCTAGCTCGGCTTCACGCTGTTGAAACCAAAGCTTTCAGAATTATTGGAATCTCCCGCGATGAAGCTATCTCTGAGGGCCTTTCACTCACTCACCGCAGGCAGGTAGGTGGTCTTTCTGTCTTCTACCGACTCCTCTCCGGCCTTGCACCCCCAGCTCTCTCTGTGCTCTGTCCCCCAAATATTCCTACAGGTCGCACAAGATCTGCCAGCAACCCTCTGATGGTTAAACTGCCGAAATCTCGGCTCTCCGCTCACCTTCACTCTTTCATTCCTCTTTTCTCCCGCCTCTGGAACAAACTCCCTCACTCCCTTCAATCCCACTCCTCCCTCCAGGTCTTTAAAACAGCTGTTCACCACCATCTCTTATCTTCCCCCATCCAAAACCTTGATCTTTTCTACCCCCGCTAATTCACCCCAGATCCACCTTGTTTGAAATTCCAACTTCTTTCCTGGAAGTCCTGGCAGTGTCCATATGTTTTATACCTCTCCCACTGCCCCCTTCCCACGCCCCCCCCCCCAAAGCCCTCGCCCTCTCTCAGATCTCTCGATGTCTCCATGTCTCTCGGTCCCTGCTCTCAAATGTTGTGTTTGTGTCCTTCCCCCTCTCTCCCCATCTTGTCTACCGCTCCCTATGTTATATGTTTTATGTGTCGGTTTGTCTTTCTGTGTGATTAATGTTCGCTCTTTCACGAGCCTCGATATTGTATATTAAAAAAAAAAAAAAAAAAAAAAAAAAAAAAAAGTTAAAGGGGAACTCGAACGCAAAAATGTTTTTTTTCTGAAAACCATTGAAAATCATTAATCACGGTCTAATTTGAAAGGTATTTTTTTGCCAATCTCAAAGTGTCTAAAATAGCCCTAGAATGTCGATTTTCAATTTTACCAGTGACGTCACATCATTATCTCACCTCAATCCCAATAGCAACTTCTATTGAGAAATAGTGTATTCAGAGCTCGGACTCCGATACTGATTCCTCCATTATTATCAACTCTGAAGGTTCTCAGTATGTTGAAACGGAACCGTGGGAGTGTGAAGAAGCTATTGGAGACAAGATTAGTGACAGAAACACTTTTGGAGGAATGTATGTAAAAGTCATACCTCTAAACTGGGCATCAGCACATGTGGATATGCTGCTCGATTGTATTTCCTGTATCACCTGTGGAAATATAATCTTTATATATTGCAGTGCAAGGATCTGATAATTTTTTAAGTGATTCGTCACCACTGAGAGATAGGACCAAAAACGATATATAGCATGATATCTCAAAAAGTTGTGGACGGATTAGGCAAAACTTTGTGAATGAGTTGGTTTGGTGACAAGAACAAGCAATTTGTTCTCTTGATTTGACTTTGATTTGACTCTCTTATGGATCAATCCATTTGATCAATTTGATTTGATCAAATTTGATCTGATATGATTAAATTTGATCAAAAAATTGCATTTTGATTCAGGTCTGAATCCAGATCCGGCCTAATAGTGGGATACAAAGGTAAACTTTTGAGCCTGGTGGAGGTATGTGCTCTACCAAATTCCGTTCTAGTTATAAATCTGGAGGTATGTGGAGGTATGTGCTCTACCAAGTACCGTGCTAGTTATAAATCTGGAGGTATGTGCTCTACCAAGTTCCGTTCTAGTTATAAATCTGGAGGTATGTGCTCTACCAAGTTCCGTTCTAGTTATAAATCTGGAAGTATGTGGAGGTATGTGCTCTACCAAGTGCCGTGCTAGTTATAAATCTGGAGGTATGTGCCCTACCAAGTTCCGTTCTAGTTATAAATCTGGAGGTATGTGGAGGTATGTGCTCTACCAAGTTCCGTTCTAGTTATAAATCTGGAGGTATGTGGAGGTATGTGCTCTACCAAGTACCGTGCTAGTTATAAATCTGGAGGTATGTGCTCTACCAAGTGCCGTTCTAGTTATAAATCTGAAGGTATGTGGAGGTTTGTGCTCTACCAAGTTCCGTTCTAGTTATAAATCTGGAGGTATGTGAAGGTATGTGCTCTACCAAGTTCCGTTCTAGTTATAAATGTGGAGGTATGTGCTCTACCAAGTGCCGTTCTAGTTATAAATCTGTTTCTTTGTGTTCTGTCTTATCAATGAAACAAACATTTCAGTCATGGAAAAACTCTCTGAAAAATCTTCGTCTGTTGAAGTATTACATTATTGCTATTCTAAGCCTGGTGTTAACAGTTAAGCTGGCTGCCTTGAGACATGAGTTTGAGCCCCTGTCCTGTCGTTGGATTAACACCAAGTGGGTTGACTCAGCCTGTCATTCTTCCGAGGTCAGCAAAATGATGCAGCCAAGCAGCCACAGGCTGCATATGAACTGCCACCATTATTGCTATTTTGACAGTGCCCAACACTTATTTTCATTTTGCAGAGTTCAAAGTTCGAGATTTGATTGGCTGATTGGTTGTTGGTTGTGTGAGACACTGGTCTGAGTTTGATGCTGGTGCACCTGGTGTGGATTGTTGGACATTGTGTTCAATGGTGCTTCTGAAGAGGATCCTTTGTTGCACTTGTAGTGATGCTCAGATCTAAATGTGGCCGAATGGGAAGAACAAGAATATTGTTTTTTGTGTGGATTCTTCTTCTTCTTTCCTCTCCCCCCTCACCCCCCTCCCCCACCCCTCACTTTTTCACCTTTGTTGGCTTTTAAATTTGTTTCCTCTGCAAATGATTGAGCGATCGACACCAAACTTTCAACAAATTAGGGCTTAATCATGGATATTTTTTATGATAACTATGATGTAGGGCATGTGTTATGGCAACTATGTTAAGAAAAAAAAATTAAAATCTTTGGACATCTTTATCTCTGCAACCGCTGTACGAAAAATTGAAAGTTGGTGCAGGTGCAGGAAAGTTGACCGTTTGCCCTTCACGTGACTCGTGGTGGTCCCTCTCGGCTCTCCCCCCGTTGGTATTTTTGTGCACATAAGATTGTTCACGGTTCTGTTTAAATATTATTTAAATATGTATAACCTTTCCCCTTCAGTGTTTTACTCGGTGGTATTTTACAACATGCTGTTTTTCTTCCTATTTAAAAGGCTTTTCTCAATTTCCTCTCCAACTCATTCCACCTCAAAAAAAAGAAATTCAATATCTTATACGTCTCCCTCACTACATGGTCTAAATTCACATTAATTCCATCCCTCCTCCATCATTCTGAACCGGATTGCTAACTTGAAAATCACAACAAACCCAATTTGTTTTCAATGTTCGTCTTTCATTAATCATCCACTTTCTAAACTCCCCTCTTGCCCCTCCCATCCAAATCCCTCCCCTTGCACCTACACTCCTAAACTCCCCCCTTGCCCCGCCACTCTTAAACTCCCCCCCTACCCCTCCACACCTGAACTCCCCCCTTGCCCTTCCACTCCTGAACTCCCCCCTTGCCCTTCCCCTCCTACACTCCCCCCTCACTCCTCCCCTTCAAAACTCCCCCCCAACCCCTCCCATTCAAATCTCCCCCCATACCATTCCTCTCCAATTCTCCTTCCTCCCCCCTCCTCCTCAAAGCTGCCTCCTCCCCACTTCGTCTCCCTTCTATCTCATACCTCCACCCCCCCCCCAACCTTCTTCTTTCCTCTGCCCCCCCTCAAACAACCCCTCTCTGTGCCTCATCCCTTCACCTTCAAACCTTTCATCCTCCTCATCCTTCCCTTTCTTGGAACTCTTCTGCAATCGCTGACACACTAACAACTGCTCTCCCTACCTCCCCCTCTCATCCTTCATCTTACCCTACTCGTCCCCTCCCCTGTCCTGTACCCGATGCTCCCCCTCTCTCTTCATTAACGGTATGGACCTCAAACATCCGGGGCCTTCGCTCAAACCTGACTGATCTCTCCATACAGGTTGCTTCTGACAATCCAGACTTGATCTGCTTAACAGAGACTTTCCTCCTTCAAGATGTCTCTGATTCCTCAATATCTCTTCCTGGTTACTCCCTCCTCCGGTATGATAGACCTGAGCCTCGGCCTGGTGGTGGGGTGGCTATCTTTATCAAAAACTCTCTTCCTCACTCTCCTTGCACTGCCCTCTCTCCTCCTCACCCCCAGGAGTACCTCTGGCTACGTCTTCCTCTCCGCTCCCACCTTTTGTTCATATGTGTTCTGTACCGTCCCCCAAACAGTGATGACTCCATCTACATTTCACTGTCTGACAACATGGACCAACTTCTATCCACTCATCCCAACTCTCTCTTCCTCATATGTGGTGACTTCAATTGTCATCATGCCACCTGGTTGGGTGTGGGTTCCTCTCTCACCAGTCATGGCACCTCAGCAAAGGACTTCTGTGACTCACTGGGATTGACACAATCTGTCAATTTCCCGACCCGGATCTCAGCCAATGGAGTATCTTCTCTTCTAGACTTGGTTATGACTAACTTCCCTGCTAATGTCTGCTGCTCTTCTTCTGCTCCAATCGGTTCTTCTGATCATGTGCTTGTCAAAGTGGACATCTCTCTGGCCATTCTCAGAGAGCCTCCTCAGCGTCGACGAGTCTGGCATTTCACTCAGGCCGACTGGGACGGTCTTCAAGCAGCCATCAATCGTCTGGATTGGTCTCCCATCTCCACTGCCTCTGACATCAATTCTTCCTGGGAATTCTTCCAAAGCAAACTGATCTCTCTCATGCACAGATTTATCCCATCTCGCCTTCAGTTGTCTTACCCTTCCTCCCGTCCATGGTACTCTGAATCTTGTGGTGAGGCAGTTGCCCTGAAACAACTTGCCTTTGCCTCTTGGAAGGCTAATCCAACTGAAGGAAATCTCAGTTCCTTCCACCAAGCTCGGAACAAGTGTGTGTCTACCCTCAGGAGTGCCAGGAAGCACTATCTCTCCTCACTCAAGAATGAACTCTCAAACCTGTCTCCTTCCTCCAAATCCTGGTGGCGTCTGGTCAAATCCGTTTCTGGTGTTTGTTCCCCCTCCATCCCCTCCCTTACCTCAAATGGCCACACAGTTGACATCGCACGTGACAAAGCCGAATGCCTCAACTCTGTGTTTGCCTCAAAATCCTTAGTCCCAAACCCATCTCTCTCTGTTCCCACCTTTCCCAGTCGAACCAAACTGCTCCTGGACTCTGTGACCTTCTCTCCTGACAAGGTGGAGGAGTTTTTGTCAAACCTCGACTCTGATTCTGCAACTGGACCAGATGGCATCAGCCCACGGGTCCTAAAATCCTGCTCTGCCGCTCTATCTCACCCTCTCTCTGTTCTTTTCACCCTATCCTTTGCTCAAGGTCATCTGCCAGCATCCTGGAAATCAGCAAACATTACCGCTTTACACAAAAAAGGTGCAAAAACAGATCCTTGCAACTACAGACCAATCAGCCTGCTCCCAATTATCAGCAAAGTCATGGAATCCATCATTGCTTCGGATATGAAATCTTTCCTCTTCTCCAATGGCTTGATCTCTGATCATCAATTTGGTTTCAGACCAGGTCACTCTACTCTGGACATGCTGCTTCTGCTGTCTCAACAATGGATGGAGGTCCTCAATGCCAAACAGGAAATCAGAGCTGTCTCCCTTGACATATCACGTGCCTTCGATACGGTCTGGCACCCAGCTCTGCTCACCAAACTCTCCTCCTATGGTATCCATGGAAATCTCCATGCATGGCTTGCGGACTTCCTCTCTGGTCGGTCAACGTGTGGCCCTGAATGGATTTCTCTCATCTCCCCTTCCCGTTCAGGCTGGAGTTCCCCAAGGCAGTGTGCTGGGCCCTGTGCTTTTTCTGATCTTTATCAATGATCTCTCCGACTCTCTGGAAAATCCTCTGTATCTCTTTGCTGATGACTCCACTCTCTGCCGCTCCATGCCTCTTCCCTCAGATCGGCAGTCTGCAGCCTCCTCACTCTCTGAAGACCTGGACAAAATCACAGACTGGTCAAACATGTGGAACATGTCTTTCAATCCTGAAAAATCTCACACTCTTACTATGTCTCTCCGAAAAGATCGACTGGCCAACCCTCCCATCTACTTTCTCAACAATCCTCTCCAAGAAGTTCTGTCGCTCAAGCTTTTGGGTCTCACCATCTGCCATGATCTTTCTTGGGAAAACCACATTTCCAAGCTGGCCTCCAAAGCCAGTCGCCGACTGGGCATCCTCCGTCGTGCGAAGTCCTTCCTAGGCACACCTGAGCTCCTCACCACATACAAGGCTTTCATCCGCAGCTCAATGGAATACTGTTCTCCCCTATGGGCTGGTGCTCCTGCCTCACACCTGGCTCGGCTTCACGCTGTTGAATCCAAAGCTTTCAGAATCATTGGAATCTCCCGCGATGAAGCTATCTCTGAGGGCCTTTCACTCACTCACCGCAGGCAGGTAGGTGGTCTTTCTGTCTTCTACCGACTCCTCTCCGGCCTTGCTCCCCCAGCTCTCTCTGTGCTCTGTCCCCCAAATATTCCTACAGGTCGCACAAGATCTGCCAGCCACCCTCTGATGGTTAAACTGCCGAAATCTCGGCTCTCTGCTCACCTTCACTCTTTCATTCCTCTTTTCTCCCGCCTCTGGAACAAACTCCCACACTCGCTTCAATCACACTCCTCCCTCCAGGTCTTCAAAACAGCTGTTCACCACCATCTCTTATCTTCCCCCATCCAAAACCTTGATCTTTTCTACCCCCACTAATTCACCCCAGATCCACCTTGTTTGAAATTCCAACTTCTTTCCTGGAAGTCTTGGCAGTGTCCATATGTTTTATACCTCTCCCACCCCCCCCCCCCTTCCCATGCCTCCCCCTTCCCATGCCTCCCCCCCAAAGCCCTCTCCCTCCCACAGTTCTCTCGATGTCTCCATGTCTCTCGGTCCCTGCTCTCAAATGTTGTGTTTGTGTCCTTCCCCCTCTCTCCCCATCTTGTCTACCGCTCCCGATGTTATTTGTTTTGTGTGTCTGTTTGTCTTTCTGTGTGATTAATGTTCGCTCTTTCACGAGCCTCGATCTTGTATACAAAAAAAAAAGAAAAAAAAAAAGGTCTGGACCTGTGTTTGGGGAACAACATTTGATAATGATTATGTCATTGATGCCCTAATTATGATGTCATAATTGGATGCATCAAATTCTTTATCCAATCAACACAAACATTTTTGGGAGTCATCTATGAAGAAATTTGTCAAGACAATTAAATTGATGACATTATCGTTGATGTGGTATGGCAGCCATTATTTTTTGCAAAAAAAACCTTTAAAGATCCTAAACAGATCTATGAAAACCTTTGCAGGTATGATCGCCTACGTATGTGGAACAAACGTTGATAACTATGATGTCATCAATGATGTGGTTTGGCAGCCATATTGGATTTTAACGAAAAAAAATTGAAAATCCTCTTCTCAAACCGATCGACGCAAATCTTTGTCATCAAATAGCTATGGGGCTAACAGTTTGATCACTAAAATATCATTCGTCACATGGTGTGACAGCCATATTGGATTGATGGGAAATATTTTTTTTAATTCCCTCTCTGAAACCACGTATCCCATTGATGTCAAACTTCACATATTTAATCAACTACCACTGGGGCATATAGCATGATAACGATGTATTATGGATTCACTTGTTCAGCTTTGAAAAATATATTCTGTTCAAGAAATTAACGTTTTGCTTTGTTTTTCTTGTTTGTGGATTATTTTTACAGAGAGCACAGTGAATGGCGAAAGGTGTTCAGAGCGGACTTCTTTCTGCGATAACGTCACTTTGAAACAGCCCCAAACGAAGAAGCACCACAAGGGATCGCCACAGCACAAGACCAATTGTAGCTACTCTACTTTTATTGGCAAAAGTAAATTTGGTCAACATTTGGCAAACGATTGGAATGAAGAGCTTTTTAAATGCACTAATTGTGGAAAATCCTTCAAAAGTTTAAATGATCTGAAAGCGCACGAGACAATTCACACACACGAAAGGCAATATAAATGTTCTGTTTGTAAATGTTCTTTTGCATATTCTAGAAATCTAAAGACGCGTGAGATTATCCACATGAACAAAAATCCAAATAAGTGCACTGTTTGTCAAAAATTATTCCCAACTCCATCTTCTCTAAAAATACATGGGTTGATTCTTGCTGGCGAGAAGCACAAATGCTCTTTTTGTGGAAAGGTTTTTTTGGAATCGCGTGAGATGGAAATTCATAAGAGTGTTCATGCTCTTAAAAAGCAACACAAATGTTCTGTGTGTGCAAAGAGTTTTCAATATTTCTCGTATATGAAGAAGCACGAGAGAATTCACTCGGGGAAAAAGCCACACGTGTGTTCTGTTTGTGGAAAATCCTTCAAGATTTCCTTATATCTGAAGAGGCATAATAATATTCACACAGATAAAAAGCCGTATAAATGCTTCGCTTGCGAAAAATCCTTCAAAAGTTCCTCCTGTCTAAAGAGGCATGAAAATATTCACACGGGCAAACACACGTGTTCCGTTTGCAAGAAAGCTTTTTCAACATTATCTTATATGATTAGGCATGAGAAAATTCACAAAGGCAAATACGCATGTTCTGTTTGTAAGAAAGCCTTTTCAACCGTATCTTGTATGAAGATGCATGAAAGAATTCACACAGACAAACCGACATGTTCTGTTTGCCAGAAAAGTTTCACAACATTATCTTATATGAAGACGCATGAGAAAATTCACACGGGTAAAAACACGTGTTCTGTTTGCAAAAAGGTTTTTTCAACATTATCTTACTTGAAGATACATGAGAGAATTCACATGCGTGAAAATACACACAAATGCTCTTTTTGTAACAAGGCCTTTGCATTATCATCATGTTTGAAGAAACATGAGAGAATTCACATGGCATACAAATGTTCGGTCTGTGAAAGGGCTTTTGCAACATTTTCATATTTGAAAACACACGAGAGAATTCACACGGGCAAAAAGCCATACAAGTGCTCTGTTTGTGAAAAGGCCTTTAGGTCCATATCTAATAAGAATGCGCACGAGAAAATTCACATCGGCAAACCCTACACATGTTCTACCTGTGAAAAAGGCTTCATGACACCCTTTCACCTGAAAAAGCATGAGAGAATTCACTTTGGTGAAAACTTGTACAAATGCTCTGTTTGTCACGAGACGTTTTCATCATTATCGGATGTAAATGCACATGAAAGAATCCACACGTGCAATTCTAGATGTTAAGGTACACTGTACTATCTTTCAGGGAGATAGTCTCCTCTTTTAATTTTTTTTGCTTGCTTCTGGAGGCCTCATGTAATGTAATGGACAACCGACCCAAACGAGTACATTGTTCATGAACCACAAAAAACGTTCTACAAAAAACTGCATTCTGAGATTGTACCTACCATGACAAAAGAAGCAGACGGTGTGGAGCTCAATGTGGTGCACAGATTGATGACCATATGATTAGCTGCGCATGTGAAAAATCCAACAGAATATCGAATTCACATGATGAATATCTGACCATGAATAAAACAAGCTCAGAAAAGATATCCTTAACTCACCTCGCAAATAATTTCCAAGAACAGGTGTGAATAGAAAATGTTCCACTGGAAATCGAAACGGTGAATACAGGCCCAATGATCACAAAGGGCACGGAAAATAATTTCTAAGAAGATATCAACCATTCATTACACATCGATAATTGGGAGAACGACGAAAGAGCAGGACAATTTTTATAAAGTGCTGGACACACTTGGGATAGCTTAGAAAGGTTCATTGAAATGGCAAAGATAAGGTCAGCTCAACTGGGATGGAGATGAAGATCTAATACACAGTCGACATCACCGACTCTATTGATGATGGCTTTAGGAAAATGACAAGTGTGGGTTCTGCGAGGTCAAAACGGAAAACACCAATAACCTTTTCCCACCATACAGAAAACTCATGTCAGAACAGCTTTACACACAAAGGCACAATCACGTATGCAGAGTTATCCAAAAACTTCAATATCCCAGGATCAGCAAAATTATGGAATTGCAAAGGAATTTCAATCGTTGAAAATGAGGAAATTGTACTCGTGTATGATCTGACATCTGAGCATTCCATCGAGGATGAACCTATAAAACGCAGCATTTCAACCGTGGAACTCAAATACAAAAAGGAAAGGATTGCATTACTCATCACGGTGTGAGTACCCAAAGACTTTGTCCTAAATTATGCTGGAATTGGCAAAACTATGAAGTACCAGGATCTGAAAAATGAAGTCGAGAGAACCTGGAAGTGGAGGAGGGCCGAGGGACACTGTGCCCTCAATAGAGAGTAATAAACCGGAACCTCACTGAAATTTTCAAAGCTATACCGGGGATTATTACAACTAACAAACTATAATTGGAAAAGAGAATATAACATGTTGAGGTTATCCGGCGTGATAAAGTTTAGCGCTGTCGTTTCAAGACTTGTCTTTTCTCAGAGCTAGCCCAAGATCATGAACATCACAACTGGGTCCTTGAAACGTTATCCGAGAAAAATTGAGTTCGATACCTGGGAGGAGTCCTTTTCACCTTTTGAAATGTGCAATTGGAGATTACAACCAATTCATACCTTCCCGATTTTAACAATTGTTGATACCTTGAAGCCTAAGGCCCTTATCATATTTGTCAAAACGATATTGTTTTATCATCTTTTTGGCCCACTTCTTTCATCTCTGATAGTCTCTGATAGTCGTAGCCCTTTAATTTAACATTCCATTTTACCGCTTCTCCTCTCCCATTCTGCTGTGTATGATATATGAATAATTCTAAATGTCTGGATTTGAACAAGTAAAGAATATTCAAAAGAATGACTTTCCAAAAAAAGATGTGACAGATATTGATGGGAATCATAAAGAACATAAAATGTTGGAAAGGATTGATAGTCTTTAGGAAATCAATATTTAAAAAAACATTTGCAAGGTTTCTGCAGTGACTGTATATTTTAGTGTTGTAAAATCACTTTAATATATTGCTGATTATAAATGTGATTCTTCATGTTATACTTAATCATTGAAAGAAAATCATTGTAGTGATGAAAAAGAAAAACAATAAAAAGAGAAAAATCTGCAGACGTGGATCATCTGATACTTATTACCATCATTGAGAGTTCAATATTGAGTATTTGGTCACCTGGACGATTGTTGGTTTGTGTAACAGATTGAAGATGACCGAGGGCAAATTATAGGGTGAAAAGGCATAGAGAGGTTGAGAAATATCAACATAGCAGGTTTTTAGGACATGTGAGCTGATGCCGTCTGGTCCAGTTGCAGAGTCAGATTCGAGGGTTGAGAGAGAAGTCAGGAAGTCATGTGTGGAGTTGGCCTTGGATGTCATTGGCAGAGAGTTTGGAGAGCAAGGCAGGATGACATTGTATCAAAAGCACGAGATATGTCCAGAGAGATGGCCCTGATCTCATGTCTGACATTGAGGACCTCCATGCATTGTTGGGTGAGGAGGAGCAGTCTGTACAAGGTGGAGTGACCTGGTCAAACCAAATTTGTGATCTGAAATGAGGTTGTTGGAGAAAAGGAAAGAATTAATATCAATGATCCAAAGTTTGTTCACTACATTTCAAAATAGATCGGGGGAGGGGATTCGATATTTTTTAATGCCATGAACATACTTTGTTACATCACAGGTGATGAAGGTTGTGGTGAAGTTTCATAGAGATAGTGTATGTAGTTTCAGAGGAAAAAGCAAATTCCTATTTGGGGAGGGAGGGGTCAAACCTGGATCCACTTTGAACCCCGGTAGACCCCTTTCGACCCCTATTTTTTTTTCCATGCCGTGAACAAACTTCAGTTGCAACCTACCAAATATCATTTGTGCCAAGTTTGGTCACAATCTCATCAGCATTTTCGGAGAAGAAGTTGCAAGTGTTAACGGACGGATGACGTGCCACCGCATAAGCTCCCTGGAACTAAGTTCCAGGTTAACTGAAAAATACCGAAAGTGTAACAGCGGCATAGCCGGGCTTGTTAGTTGAAGAGGATAGTATGACCTGGGTGGAGATACCCGTTAGCAAATAATGTAAGTATTAAATTATTTAGAAGTACTCTAAGTCTCTGAGCTGTTTGTCACCATGGAAGTGAAGAGATTGCATTCAGACACTGGTTTATTGTCCCCCGTCGCACCGCGGAGCGAAAGGGGGACTATGGTTTTCCCCTCCGTCCGTGTGTGCGTCTGTCCGTGCGTCCGTCTGTGCGTGCGTGCGTCCGTCCGTCCATGCGTGCGTGTATGTGTACGTGCGTGCGTAAGCGAAGGACCGAATTCTAATTTGGTGTGTGGGTGCAACCCACGTCAAAATCCAAGATGGCCGCCGCCATGTATGTCTGAACCATGTGAGCGGAATATCTTGAAAAATAAGCGAAGTACCAACTTCTAATCTGGTGTGTGAGTGTATCTCGGCATAAGGAAGAATGCTATTGAAAATTGGGTCGCCACGTCAAAATCCAAGATGGCCGCCTTGCGTCTTCCACTTTGTCAACTCACATCACTTCACCGATGGGGGACCTCGGCGTAACGCTTGTTCTACATGTTTCGAGTCAAAAATGAACCAACCATACACCACTTCATTCCAGTAACTTTGCAATCACGACAAAGGGATTGCAGTGTTACGAGTGTTGTGGAAATCAACCAGATTCACAACGTGTTCCATATGTATGGTTTAATCTCAATCAGATCTGTACATCATCCTGTAAAGTACATCATGCAACATACATGTCAGGATCTAGGCATCATATGAGAAAGATTGAATATATCAGTCAATGCAAGCAAACCTAGAATATAGGCGGGTACGTACCATTCAATTCTACATGGCATTGTATAATGATGTCGCAGGAGTGGCCTCGAGTCGCGGACGTCCGAGGTCTTATAGACACCGCCCAGCGGTTTAAGGGAGCACCACCCCTGGGTTCAACTTTGGTACAATTTCACCACATTCTCCCCACCGTTAGAACTATACTGCCACTCGGCAGGAAGCGAGTGCGCGTCAGCATTAATGGATTGAGGAAGTCATCATTTTATTATTGGGGTGTTAAAGACATATTTCCCTATAAAGTCAGTCGGTCCATCCATAGCGGTCAGGGTGGCGAAATTACCCTGCCAACACAGGGTCGGAAACTACCGGGTACGACATCCCCAAGCCCGGAGTCCCCCTGCTTCGGAGTAGCCGCTGGAGGCAGGTGTCGGAGGGGCACCTCAGTGCCTTCACTGCTTCAGGCAGGGGTGTATCAGGCGAAGGGAGGGACGGTCACGTGGGTCACAATAGTCTAGCCATACAGCGGGGTCGTCGGCACAGTAGCTAGATAGGATACGTTGTACCTTGGCGAAGAGCGAATGTCCATTCGTCGCAATGCAACACATGTGTAAATCAGTAAGCCTCTTTACAGTAAGCTGTAACCGTAAGTAAGGTTACATGACAGGAGGCCATTACAGTAAGTCCATTGCAGTCTGTACCTGCCTAGGCTCCCAAGGGTACATGATCGATCCATGTTAGGTCCATGTCATGGAATTACAGTAAGCAAGTACAGTAAAGAATTACAGTAAGCTGTAACAGTAAGTAAGATGACATGACATGACAGGAGGCCATTACAGTAAGTCCATTGCAGTCTGTACCTGCCTAGGCTCCCAAGGGTACATGGTCGATCCATGTTAGGTCCATGTCATGGAATTGCCGAGGGAGAGAATCGATGAGAGCCATAACGAGAGTTACTCGACACCGGCAGCGGCCCTGTTGAATCACGAGACTCGAGCGTCCTCTGACGGCAGCTCATACGCATTACAAACTCTTGTTTTGGCACGTGAATCTACCGTTGGCAGCGATCCTTCGCACGAGACACGAGCGGCCTCTGAAGGCTGCCTGGACGACCGGCATGGCTGATTACGACGACGCACAAAACGACCGGAATGCGCCTCCCCAGCGAAGCGTGCAGAACCTCCGCGATGCATACGGCAATCCCGTCCTGCAGTACAGCGCTCGGAGGATCGGAGAAGATCGGCTTTACCGGCTGCCGAGAGAACGTCCTGGATGGACGACAAAAACGACCGAAACGCGCCTCTCCAGCGAAGCGCGCAGAACCTCCGGGATGCATATGGCAATCCTGTCCTGCTGTACAGCGCTCGGAGGATCGGAGAAGATCGGCTATACCGGCTACCGAGAGGATGCCCCGGATGGAAGGATTGTCCCATTCAAAGCGAATTGAATTGTCCCATTCACAAACCGAGAGAGAGTCCCGGCTGGACAAACCTTGTTTGTCTCAGCGTTGTCCCGGATGGATTGTCTAGATGTCGAGATGATTGTCATGCTAGATGTCCCGGATGGATTGGCCATCCACGGATGTCCGACCGATCCATCCATTCAATTCCTTCATTGAATGGCTCGGATCGACCATCCATGGACTCAAAGACTCACTCAAAGACACAAAGACATCCATGGACGTCATCCTGGGTTCCCACAAGGGGCGAGGTGGGAGTCGTTATACCGAACGGCATCCGGATCGCGGCATCCGGATCGCGGATGGATTGCCCAACCTCCTGGGATCCCCCCCCACCCCCCCACCGAGGTTGCAGCGGCGCGCTGCATACCGAAGTCAGACGACCTTCACAGTCTGGGTCAGTCTGAGGCACAGTCAGTCAGGGGCAGAGGGAAAATGGAATCAGACGAGGCGTCTCGCAGTCTCGAAATGTGCGTGGATACGAGCCAAGAGCTCTGTCCGATAAACAACAAGCCCAGAGTCAAGGGCGAGCAGGCAGTACGGTGCCCCCGTTACTTGCGCAGGAGACAAGGGAGTCGGGCGCGACGCTCAATGTCACCATTTCACGAGGTCACCGTGTACTCCCTAAACGGCGCGGGCGCGCGACCTTGAGGTAGCGCCGCGTTACGTAGTTTACGTCGTTTACGTAAAGGACATTTGGTACGTAGTTTACCAAGGTACATGGAAATGTAAACGAATCCCCGATGATGAGATCGCGTGAAGCACGCAATTACGTTAATGACGCCGTAGAGCAAACGCGTGATTAGTCGGTGACGTCATCAATTGGTTCGGGCACGTGCGGTTCGTTGGCGAAACCGAAAGTCGTCCTCGGCCTGTCGAGTCAGCGTGGCACGCTGAGACGAGAGGGCGAGCACGCTGGGCCGCAATAATTTGCACGGCCTGAAGTAGCATCTCGTTCGATGGCTTTCGGGCAGGGTTTGTCCGGGGTTGAAGCGGGGAATAGCGGCAGCAGTGCGGTAGTTATCAACGGTATCTAGCATGATACGATACATCACGCCAACACAAATCACATTTCACAAATCACATTTCACAAATCCCCGAGTGCCGTGAACCCCTTAGAACCCTTTAAGATTGTTTATTAAGGTTATGACAGCGGAAGAAGATGAAAGTTTAGGAAGACCATGCTCGGCGAGTCCCCGAGTGGAGCCAAACGAGCCTCACGCGTTGAGGCGAGTCCGGGCAGCGGTGTTCGCCGGCCTCGCTGAGAAGCCATGCGTAGGTGGGATTCCGACCAGCAGCAACGGGGCCACAGAGTAGTGCCAGCGAGGGGAATCGCATGCGCTTTGCGTGAAGAAGGGGTCCATCCAGCGAAGATGCGGCACGCACGACTGGTGCGTCGTGCCTAGTGAGGATGCCATCCAGCGATGGTGCAGCGTGTGATTCGTGCGTGAGGAGGTGATTCCGGCGAGCAGCGATAGGAATCGCGCCGGCCTCGCCGAGTAGGGCCCGCGAAGGGAGCAACGTGCGGCTTCGCGGCGAGGAGGTGATTCCGAGCAGCGATCGGAATCGTCGGCCTCCCAGAGTATTGCACGCGATGGGTGCAGTGCACGATTCGCGCGGAGGAGGTGATTCCACCGAGCAGCCGGAGTGAGCCGGCCGTGTGAGGCACAGCGTGATTCCGACGAGCAGTGCGCGATTCGCGCGGAGGAGGTGGTTCCACCGAGCAGCGAGGGGATTCGCGTGGAGGAGGTGATTCCACCGAGCAGCCGGAGTGAGCCGGCCGTGTGAGGCACGGCGTGATTCCGACGAGCAGTGCGCGATTCGCGCGGAGGAGGTGGTTCCACCGAGCAGCGAGTGGTCAGGGTGAGCCGGCCGTGTGAGGCACGGCGTGATCCCGACGAGCAGTGCGCGATCCGCGCGGAGGAGGCGATTCCACCGAGCAGCGAGTGGTCGGAGTGTGCCGGCCCGCGCGGAGGAGGCGATTCCACCGAGTAGCGAGTGGTCGGAGTGTGCCGGCCCGCGCGGAGGAGGCGATTCCACCGAGCAGCGAGTGGTCGGAGTGTGCCGGCCCGCGCGGAGGAGGCGATTCCACCGAGCAGCGAGTGGTCGGAGTGTGCCGGCCCGCGCGGAGGAGGCGATTCCACCGAGTAGCGAGTGGTCGGAGTGTGCCGGCCGTGTGGAGGCATGGCCGACATGGGAGTCGTGATCACTCGCGTGGGAATCTCATCTCGGGCCGAGGCACGCAAATCTAGGATGATTCTCTCGGACGGAGCCGTTAGCGTTTCGAGCAACCGAGGCTAGACTCGTACCTTCGGTGCCAAGCGCAGGGGTCCCAGCCCTCCTATTTTTCCTATTTATTCCTACTTATTAATAGGATCCTATAAATCTATTTTTTGGTGGAAATTCCTATTTTTCCTATTTTTTAACCCTCAATGTTCCAAAATTTAAATTGATATATTAATTAGTAGAATTTCTGTATCTAAGCGTCAGAACAGACATTCCTATACCAATCGTCAGCCATGGAATTGCTTTCTGGGTCCATAATCGCAAGACAAATTTCCAAAACGACTTTAAGCTCAAATCCCCGAAGAACATATGTCTCTTTGTCTTTTTCTCGAAAACCGTTTGTTCGATCGATTTCACAAGTGGTGAGTGCATTTTTGAGGACTCAACAAAGTGCAGTGTTGAGGAAAAATTGAGTATGCAGTGATGACGTCACAAATAAATACTGTACGAAGTGGAGGCATGTCGTTTACACCATGGTGTAAAGTACGTGTTGTTATTGATCTCGACTGGAAATGATATGTGTATATTATGTTATTGTTATTTTTGACTTTGTCCTAATATTAAGTATATCCTTCCAAACAATTGTTTTACCTTTATGATTCGTGCTTCATGCTATTCAGTAACAGAATTATAAAATAGAAAATGAGATGAAAATAATATAACTATGTTTATCACGCATTTCTCTTGGATTATCTCATATACTTTGTGAAGAATGACTGAATGATACCTTGACCATTATCATTGTCCTTTGTCTTATTTCAAAAGTTCAGCTGAGCTCAATTTTTAAGGTTTGTACTTTACTTAGAGTAACAAAACCAACTGTGAACTTTGCGGTTATTCAGTTATTACTAACAACCTTTCCCTAAAGATTCTACCTGAAATTGAACTTTTCTACTAATTTGCTAAACATTGACATTTGATACTACATGTTTAACTCAATCTTTCGCTTATTACAATGAGATTGTATTTTGCCTAAAACTAATAGTATTTGGCAAAGAACTAATTCAATCGACAATTCACACATTTCATCATTTAATTGCAGATAATAAAGAAGGACCACGACACAAAATAGGGATTACAACTTAATTCTGTATACTTTCGTGTGGTAGTTGCATATTCAGCTTTTAACAAAATTACAGTAGAATTAAAATTTACATACGCAATGCTGCACAATAGGTAATGCAAGCAATGTAGGACAATAAAAAAACAAACAAACAAAAAACAATAAAGACTGTTAAAGTCTTGTTGTTTCATAATCTTCTGAAGATAGTACAACAACAATACCAAAGATACATAATTGAATTGTCATCGCTTAGCTTGAACTCAGATTAGTGTTCAAGCTATTCAGCAGTGGAGAAAATGCAATTATCGGGTGGTAAACATGTTAGGACATGTTATTTATCATCTTTCTTGTTTCAGGTATAATCTGCAGACCGGTAAGAAATTTGTTGATTTGCCTTTAAATTACTTTGTTTGTTCTCATTATTTTACTAACTTATGTTTCAGTTTTGAAAAAAAAAACTGTTTGGTTCACAGTTCTTTCCACTTCATGCGTTAACAGGTTAGGATTTTCTATGCTAATTCATTTAATCTTATCTCATATTTGTTTTCTTTTTGACAGGTATACTCCCAGCAGTATAATGCCTGGTGGGAGAACTAAATTTAACCCAGAGTGGTTGAAAAGTGGACATGGATGTAGGCTTTCTGACTGGTGTCAGCCTAGCAAGTCCTCAGTGTTCTCAGCTTACTGCTCGTTGTGCCATTCGGAAGTGAGGTGTGACAATCAGGGTGTGAAACAACTGACACAACATGCCCAAAACAAAGGGCACCTGAAGCGTGCGAAGGAACTGCTGGGTGGGTCACAGACGTTGCTGACATTCGTTCAACCATCAACTTCATCTGCTTCAGCATCAGGGTCAGCTTCTACAGATGAGCCAAGTCGTGCAGCTTTAGTCTGTATGTCCAAAAAAGACGCTATTACAAAAGCAGAACTTCTATGGACATTGAAAGTTGTTCGTTCGAATCTGAGCTACTCTTCCTGTGACGGTTTGAAGGATCTTCTGCAGGCAATGTTTCCTGGTGTTATCCCGGATGGTTTCTCAATGAGCTCATCGAAAGTTTCATATCTCATTAGCGAAGCCACAGGTCCTTATTTTCAGGACATGATAGTCACTGATGTTAAGAATTCAGCTTCTGGCTTCAGCCTCATGTATGATGAAACCACCAATAAACAGAACTTGAAGCAACTAGAAATCCGTGTACGGTATTGGTCTGATGCCGAGGAACAGATATTAGTATTTCACCTCAAAACTTACCTCATGGGTCATGCAACTGGAGAAGATTTGTCCAGGAAAATAATCTCTGCCTTGGATGAATCGAAACTGCAGCTTCAGGATATTATCATGCTCGGCAGTGATGGGCCTAATGTGAGCACCACTGTGTGGAGACAGATTGACAAAGCCATTCTCGACAACAGGGGCCCTGGTCTCCTTGATGTAGGGACATGTACTCTCCATACAGTACACAATGCTTTTGCCAAAGGACTTGCAGAGTACTGTGGAAACCTAACTGAGCTTGCAGTGGACATTTTCTACTGGTTCAAAGGCTCTGCTGCTAGATCTGTTGATTTTCAAGACATTCAGCATAAATTGGGTGCTGTTCCAAAAAAGCCTTTGAAGCATGTCGAGTGCAGGTGGTTGACACTGGGACCTGCAGTGGAGCGGCTGATAGAGATCTGGGAATCTCTCAAAGAGTATTTCTTGGTATTTCTTCCAAAGCAGCAGCCAAAGGACATGTTTAAACCCAGGTACAAAAGAATCAAAACAGAACTACAGCGACCGGAAATAAAAGCTCAACTGCATTTCCTGAAGTTCTTGGCAGCAACATTTGCAGAGTTCCTCACCTTCTTCCAGTCAGAGCAACCACTTGTGCACATTCTATATGACAAACTCCATGACCTGCTCAAAAAACTGATCAGAAGAATTATGAAGACTCCTTCAGTTGATGCTGTGAAAGACATCTCAAACCTTGATGTTTCCATTGTTGCAAACCAGCTGGAGAATGAATCCATGGGTGTGGGAGAGGATACCCGACGGTGTATCGCTAAGTTGAAAGTCTCTGAGAGGGAAAGGATGTATCTTGGGATGAGGAAGTGCTACCAGGCAGCCATAGTACACCTACAAAAGAAGCTTCCATTGACAAACAAAATCCTGAAGAATGCCAGATGTCTGCAGCCACAAAACAGGACTGCTGCATGGTCTCTTGAATCAGCCAAGAGCCTGTCCAGACAGCTGAAGAGGAATATTGACAGTGACAGCATTGCAGATGAATGGAAGGTGTACCAAGAGGAAGCCATTCCTACTGACTGGTCCCAGGAAACACAGGAGAATGAAGAAGAAGTCTGCATGAAGAGAGTGGACAGTTACTGGGGAAAAGTGTTGGCTTTAAAAGGCTGTACGGGAAACTGTAAATTCCCCCAAGTGAGACAAATGATAAGGATTGTCCTTGCACTGTCTCACGGAAACAGTGACGTGGAACGCGCGTTCTCAATCAGTGGGAAAAGTGTCACCAAGGAGAGAGTTAGTCTGAGCGAGGCATCAATCAATGGTCTCCGTGCAACAATGGATGGCATGAGATTGTATGGTGACCGGCCTGAAATGGTCCCAGTCACAAAGGGACTCCTCTCGTTAGGACGTTCTGCTCACATGCACTATATGCAGAGACTTGAAGAAGAACGAAAAGCCAAGGAAGATGAACAGAAAGCCAGGGAGAAAACCAGGCAAGAGAAAGAAGAAAGAGAGAGAACAGCTAAGATTGCTGTAGAGAAGGCAGCGGAGCTGTCTCGTAAGAGCGAGGACTTGAAGAAAACAGAGAAATCTCTGGCAGCAAAAGAGTCATCTCAGCAGATGTCACTGACTGTTAGCAACAGTCTGCTTGATCAAGCAAATAAAAAGCTTAAGGTGGCGCTTAAGAAAGGTGACATGACTGAAATTGCAGTAGCTCAGGCCATGCTTGAGTCTGCTCAGAAAAAGATTCAAGAGACACAGACTCATATGGTGGAAACCAGGGAGGCGCAGAGAAAAGTGGAGAAGAAAAAGCAGACTTTGATAGAGTCCATGGTGGCTGCCAAAAAGAAGAAGTCATAGTTTTTGTTGTCGATGTTAAGACGGGTGGGCCCAAGTTCATTGGGGGTGTGTCCATGCCCATACATGTACATGTATTTGCATAAATCTTGCAGCAATAAAGCTACCGATGTTGTTCCAATGCTGAAATCTGTGCTATTACTTCCTAGTTTTTTCCTATTAAACTCCTATTTTTTGTGATCAGAATTCCTATTTTTCCTATTATTTTGTCAATCAAAGTGGCTGGGACCCCTGCAAGCGGGTCCGTCGTTCCGACCGGGTTGCGGCCCAGGACATTTCCCAGTGGCCTCCTTCAGCAGGCGCCTTGCCGGAGTCCGTCACGCCTGCTCCGGCGTCCGGGCCCCAGGAGAGCAGTTCGCGCTTTGACGGCGCGGTTCCGCAAAATGCTTGCGCATCCGGTCCCGTCGAGGTAGACCGGCAGCGAGAGTCGTCGGAGCTCCGTGGCTGGAGCTGGCTCGATGGGCCCTCAGCTGGTCATTCTTCTCCGAGGTGGGCCGCGCAGGATCATGGAGAATGTCGGGAAACGCTCGTCTGAGATCAGCGTTCATCCGGCCATCGCCAGACTCGTGTCCTGCCATTCCCGAAGATCTTGATTGAGATTAAGTGTTGTGGAAATCGACCAGATTCACAACGTGTTCCATATGTATGGTTTAATCTCAATCAGATCTGTACATCATCCTGTAAAGTACATCATGCAACATACATGTCAGGATCTAGGCATCATATGAGAAAGATTGAATATATCAGTCAATGCAAGCAAACCTAGAATATAGGCGGGTACGTACCATTCAATTCTACATGGCATGGTATAATGATGTCGCAGCAGTGGCCTCGAGTCGCGGACGTCCGAGGTCTTATAGACACCGCCCAGCGGTTTTGGGAGCACCACCCCTGGGTTCAACTTTGGTACAATTTCACCACAACGATTATATTTATTATATTATTATTTATAACATTATTATTATTACGAAAACGATACTACTGTATTAATTAAGAAATCTGGGCTAATTTTTCTGAAATGGCATGAAGGTGGCATGAAGCCTAAGGCCAATACGTACTGTGTCGTTGGAAGACCCGTAACGCCTATGCTTTCGATATTTGATGTTCATCTTAACAATCGGTGTGTTTGTGTTTCACACTCAATGAAAAACATAAAGGTGGAGCATGGCGATTGTGATATATGACAGGTTCGACGATATGTTCGGCCTGGACGGCATAGAAATCAAAATGGAGGTATGTCGAGTCAGCCGTCGTATGACGTATTGACATCAGAGACGTAATCGCATTATATCACCCCTATCATGTGACCAGGTCCTCAGCTCTGATTGGTGTACAATTGTGAAGGACATACATACAGACAAACACTGTTAGAGACGGCTTTGCCCTATGGGCTACGCCATTAAAAAATTTGGCTTTTTTGCAGATGCATCTTGGCCACCATTTTGGATTTCCCCATGATCTATTGGAATGGTGCTCATGTACAAAGGCATAAAGTAACACACAATAAGTCATAATATCACTTCTAAAGGGTTCAGCTCCATATTTGTCTTCATTCTAACTGGTAAGTTGTGTTGTATTGGCGTCCCAGGTAAGAAAAGGTTGAAATCTTTTGATCATAATTGAGACGCCATCACGGTCTGATATGGAGCTGCCCATGCTGCTATGGTCCATGAAGGATTTACAAATCATTCAAAGGCAACATTTGGTGCAGTACTTAACCCTAGGATGCATGGCTCAAGGTCATTCCATGGGAATTATATGGGCAGCCGAGTCCATTGAATACGAGCCATGCATCCCAGAGTGGTATCGACTGGTGCGGCAGCACCGTTTTGATGAAATCGTTAATTTGGATTTCGCTGTTCATGAGCACACGTGCAGTCTTCGTGGAACATGTCCGTGCTCAGCGCAACTCCCTCCTGTGGAAAGATGAGCGCGTTGGTGGAGCCACCTGCCAACTACGATTTGGAATGTATTGTCTAGCTGGCAAGATGCACATTCCAAATACACCTGATCCACCACTCCAACATCCATATGTGACATTCATACGTTGCATCCAGGTCCGTTCAGTACTCTGGCTCTTCCATGAGCCTCGACTGTGTATACAACAACAACAACAAAAGCTGGAAAGGCCCAAGGAGATTGCACAACGAGTAATTCGGACAAATCTCTGTTCCTTTTATACTTTGTTTTCCTGAGAGTTCACAAGATGATACAAGACCCATCACACCCACTCCCAAATCGTTTTAGTTTTCATCGATCATGACCTTTTGCTCCCCGGACACGATGCTGTCGTTATGGACAATAATTTGTACCAAAAGCAATCCATCTGTTCAATGATAATAATACAAGAAGGGTTTTGTCCAATGAATGAACTTTACAGACATGTAGCCTGTTACAGATATACAGACTATTACAAAGATGCAGACTATTACAGATATGCAGACTATTACAGATATGCAGCCTATTACAGATATGCAGACTATTACAGATATGCAGCCTATTACAGATATGCAGCCTATTACAGATATACAGCCTATTACAGATATGCAGGCTATTACAGATATTCAGACTATTACATATATGCAGCCTATTAGAGATATACAGATTATTAGAGATATGCAGGCTATTACAGATATGGAGGCTATTACAGATATGCAGGCTATTACAGATATGCAGGCTATTACAGATATTCAGACTATTACATATATGCAGCCTATTACAGATATACAGCTTCTTACAGATATGCAGCCTATTACAGATATACAGATTATTAGAGATACGCAGGCTATTACAGATATGCACGCTATTACAGATATGCAGGCTATTACAGATATGCAGCCTATTACAGATATTCAGACTATTACATATATGCAGCCTATTACAGATATACAGATTATTAGAGATATGCAGTCTATTACAGATATGCAGCCTATTACAGATATACAGCCTATTACAGATATGCAGGCTATTACAGATATTCAGACTATTACATATATGCAGCCTATTACAGATATACAGATTATTAGAGATATGCAGGCTATTACAGATATGCAAGCTATTACAGATATGCAGGCTATTACAGATATGCAGCCTATTACAGATATTCAGACTATTACATATATGCAGCCTATTACAGATATACAGCTTCTTACAGATATGCAGACTATTACAGATATGCAGCCGATTACAGATATGCAGCCTATCACAGATATACAGATTATTAGAGATATGCAGGCTATTACAGATATGCAGGCTATTACAGATATGCAGGCTATTACAGATATGCAGGCTATTGCAGATATTCAGACTATTACATATATGCAGCCTATTACAGATATACAGCTTCTTACAGATATGCAGACTATTACAGATATGTAGCCGATTACAGATATGCAGATTATTAGAGATATGCAGGCTATTACAGATATTCAGACTATTACAGATATACAGCTTATCACAGATATGTAGCCTGTTACAGATATGCAGACTATTGCAAATATGCAGACTATTACAGATATGCAGATTATTACAGATATGCAGACTATTGCAGATAAGCAGACTATTACAGATATGCAGACTATTACAGATATGCAGACTATTACAGATATGCAGACTTTTACTGATTTTTTTTTTTTTTTTTGTATACAAGATCGAGGCTCGTGAAAGAGCGAACATTAATCACACAGAAAGACAAACCGACACATAAAACATATAACATCGGGAGCAGTAGACAAGATGGGGAGAGAGGGGGAAGGACACAAACACAACATTTGAGAGCAGGGACCGAGAGACATGGAGACATCGAGAGATCTGAGAGAGGGCGAGGGCTTTGGGGGGGGGGGGGGGCATGGGAAGGGGGCGGTGGGAGAGGTATAAAACATATGGACACTGCCAGGACTTCCAGGAAAGAAGTTGGAATTTCAAACAAGGTGGATCTGGGGTGAATTAGCGGGGGTAGAAAAGATCAAGGTTTTGGATGGGGGAAGATAAGAGATGGTGGTGAACAGCTGTTTTAAAGACCTGGAGGGAGGAGTGAGATTGAAGGGAGTGAGGGAGTTTGTTCCAGAGGCGGGAGAAAAGAGGAATGAAAGAGTGAAGGTGAGCAGAGAGCCGAGATTTCGGCAGTTTAACCATCAGAGGGTTGCTGGCAGATCTTGTGCGACCTGTAGGAATATTTGGGGGACAGAGCACAGAGAGAGCTGGGGGTGCAAGGCCGGAGAGGAGTCGGTAGAAGACAGAAAGACCACCTACCAGCCTGCGGTGAGTGAGTGAAAGGCCCTCAGAGATAGCTTCATCGCGGGAGATTCCAATAATTCTGAAAGCTTTGGTTTCAACAGCGTGAAGCCGAGCTAGGTGTGAGGCAGGAGCACCGGCCCATAGGGGAGAACAGTATTCCATTGAGCTGCGGATGAAAGCCTTGTATGTGGTGAGGAGCTCAGGTGTGCCGAGGAAGGACTTCGCACGACGGAGGATGCCCAGTCGGCGACTGGCTTTGGAGGCCAGCTTGGAAATGTGGTTTTCCCAAGAAAGATCATGGCAGATAGTGAGACTCAAAATCTTGAGCGACAGAACTTCTTAGAGAGGATTGTTGAGAAAGTAGATGGGAGGGTTGTCCAGTCGATCTTTTCGGAGAGACATAGTAAGAGTGTGAGATTTGTCAGGATTGAAAGACATGTTCCACTTGTTTGACCAGTCTGTGATTTTGTCCAGGTCTTCAGAGAGTGAGGAGGCAGCAGACTGCCGATCTGAGGGAAGAGGAATGGAGCGGCAGAGAGTGGAGTCATCAGCAAAGAGATAGAGAGGATTTTCGAGAGAGTCAGAGAGATCATTGATGAAGACCAGAAAAAGCACGGGGCCCAGAACACTGCCTTGGGGAACTCCAGCCTGAACAGGAAGAGGAGATGAGAGAAACCCATTCAGGGCCACACGTTGACGACGACTAGAGAGGAAGTCCGCCAGCCATGCGTGGAGATTTCCATGGATACCAAAGGAGGAGAGTTTGGTGAGCAGAGCGGGGTGCCAGACCGTGTCGAAGGCACGTGATATGTCGAGGGAGACAGCTCTAATTTCCTGTTTGGCATTGAGGACCTCCATCCATTGTTGAGACAGCAGAAGCAGCATGTCCAGAGTAGAGTGACCTGGTCTGAAACCAAATTGATGATCAGAGATCAAGCCATTGGAGAAGAGGAAAGATTTCATATCCGAAGCAATGATGGATTCCATGACTTTGCTGATAATTGGGAGAAGGCTGATTGGTCTGTAGTTGCTAGGATCTGTTTTTGCACCTTTTTTGTGCAAAGCGGTGATGTTGGCTGATTTCCAAGCAGATGGCAGTTGACCTTGAGCAAAAGAGAGGGTGAAGAGAACAGAGAGAGGGTGAGATAGAGCAGCAGAGCAGGATTTTAGGACACGTGGGCTGATGCCGTCGGGTCCAGTTGCAGAATCAGAGTCGAGGGTTGACAGAAACTTTTCCACCTTGTCAGGAGGAAAGGACACGGAGTCCAGGAGCAGCAGGGTACGACTGGGTATGGTGGGTACAGAGGGGGATGGGTTTGGGACACAAGATTTAGAGGCAAACACAGAGTTGAGGCATTCAGCTTTTTCACGTGCGGAGTCAGCTGTGTAGCCGTTTGAGGTAAGGGAGGGGATGGAGGGGGAACAAACACCAGAAACGGATTTGACCAGACGCCACCAGGATTTGGAAGAGGGAGACAGATAAGAGAGTTCGGTCTTGAGAACGGAGAGATATTGTTTCCTGGCTCTCCTGAGGGTGGACACACACTTGTTTCGGGCTTTGTGAAAGGAAATGAGATTTCCTTCCATTGGATTTGCTTTCCAGGAGACGAAGGCAAGTTGTTTCTGGGCAACAGCCTCACCACAAGATTCCGTGTACCATGGACGGGAGGAAGGGTATGACAACTGAAGACGAGATGGGATAAATCTGTGCATGAGAGAGAGCAATTTACTTTGGAAGAATTCCCAGGATGAGTTGATGTCAGAGGTGGTAGAGATGGGAGACCAGTCCAGATGATTGATGGCTGCTTGAAGACCGTGCCAGTTGGCCTGAGTGAAATGCCAGACTCGTCGACGCTGAGCAGGCTCCCTGAGGATGGTCAGAGAGATGTCCACTTTAACAAGGACATGATCAGATGATCCGATCGGAGCAGAAGAAGAGCAGCAGACATTTTCAGGGAAGTTAGTCATAACCAAGTCCAGAAGAGAAGATGTTCCGTTGACTGAGATCCGGGTCGGGAAATTGACAGATTGTGTCAGTCCCAGTGAGTCGCAGAAGTCCTTTGCTGAGGAGCCATGGCTGGTGAGAGAGGTACCCACACCCAGCCAACTGGCATGATGACAGTTGAAATCACCACATATGAGGAAGAGAGAGTTGGGATGAGTAGATAGAAGTTGGTCCATATCATCAGACAGCGAGATGTAGATGGAGTCATCACTGTTTGGTGGACGGTACAACACACATATGAACAAGAGGTGGGAGCGAAGGGGAAGCCGTAGCCAGAGGTATTCCTGGGGGTGAGGTGGAGAGAGTGCAGTGCAGGGCGAGTGAGGAAGAGAGTTTTTGATAAAGATAGCAACCCCGCCTCCAGGACGAGGCTCAGGTCTATCATACCGGAGGAGGGAGTAGCCCGGGAGAGATACTATGGAATCAGAGACATCATAAAGGAGGAAAGTTTCTGTTAAGCAGATCACGTCTGGTTTGACAGAAGCAACCTGTATGGAGAGATCAAGTTTGAACGAAGGCCCCGGATGTTTGAGGTCCATACCGTTAATGAAGAGGAAGGGGGAGCATCAGATACAGAACAGGGGGGAGGAGGGGTAGGTTAAGATGTGGAAGAGGTGGAAGAGATAGGGAGAGCTGTTGAAGGTGTGTCAGAGATTTCAGAATAGCTCGGAGAAAGGGAAGGATGGGGTGGACAAAAGGTTTGATGGTGATTGGGTGAGCCACAATGAGGTGTTATTTGAGGAGGGGGAAGAGCGAGGCAGAAGGTTGGGGGAGATGGAGGTGAGAGTTTGAAGGGGGAAGAAGCGGATTACATGCAGCATATTACAGATATGTAGCCTGTTACAGATATACAACCTGTTACAGATATACAGATTATTACAGATATACAGCTTATTACATATATGCAGACTATTACATATATGCAGACTATTACAGATAAGCAGACTATGACAGATATTCAGGCTATTACAGATATGCAGACTATTACAGATATGCAGACTATGACAGATATGCAGACTATTACAGATATGCAGACTATTACAGATATGCAGACTTTTACAGATATGCAGCATATTACAGATATGTAGCCTGTTACAGATATACAACCTGTTACAGATATACAGATTATTACAGATATACAGCTTATTACATATATGCAGACTATTACATATATGCAGACTATTACAGATATGCAGATTATTACAGATATACAGCCTGTTATAGATATGCAGACTATTACAGATATGCAGATTATTACAGATATACAGCCTGTTACAGATATGCAGGTGTGTGTTGGCAATGCGTTGCTTAATTATGGAGAGAAAGTGGAAAGTGTACTCCGATTAAACAAGTAAACAAAAAATCATTTTTAGGGCTACACACTTTTATTTTATTTAAAAAAAAAAAGTTTTAAACCTTTTTAATTTTTCATTATTACATCTTGATAGATGAAAATGTACCAGAAAAGAGGACCATGGGCCAAATTTCAGCTCTCAAGGACGTATGGAACCTAGAAAACGAACGGCTCAAAGATTTGAAACGGGACAAACAAACAAAGTTCAGATGAAGTTCAATAAAAGTGTGTAAATAATAATAATTAAAAAATCAAGCAGATGATACTGGGTGTCCGTGTCTTCGGTTGATGAAGAAGAGATCCGCGTAAAAAGAAAGGTAAATCCTGAACGTTTTTCAAATATCGCGTAAACATGCCGAGTTACCAAGATGTTTGCCCTGGCAACCGATTTAAGCCAATTAAAATCGTGATCTAATCAGGTTGAGATAATGTCATGAGGAATAGATATTTGCAATATTAAAGCTAAAAGTTCAACGGGTTTTCAAATACCTCGTGCTTAAAAATACATTGACGGATGATGATCGGTCGGTCGGTCGGTCGGTCCAAATTTTAATGTCCTCGTCTCCAATTTTGCTACAGGGGTGGGGGAAGAGTTTACTCTGGGACTGGGAGTCTGCGTGAAGAGGACAAGCTCCCGCCAATCTGTGTACGTCATATATAAATATGATTGTGTCCTACGTAAATCACTGTGGAGCTGAAAAAAACATTTACTTTACTCAGGGTAGAAAATAATTAAGATATTTGAAGAAGAAGAGTAACTTTAATGAGAGATGCATCAGGTGTGTGATAAAGAGTGATTGTGTAAATAGATGAAAAGGTATTGAGGAATGGTTACCTTAGTATCTTCCCTTACTTCCGGTCTATATCCACGTGTGTTGGCGATTTGTATCTTGGGGAAGTTTGTCCCATTGAGAGCTGGTTGGACTAATAAGGAGAGATCGTCGTGGTTTGTTCTTCCCCCTTATGGACTCCGTGCTGGGGGTCGTGAACCGAGACCCCCCGAGCTGCGTCCCCGATCCGAGATCCTCGGACTCCAAGTGGAGCTCTGATGGAGGGAAGAGAGGGGGTCCAGGAGGGGTTGATGAGATCTGTGGGTTCAAGATCCTGGACATTCAGAACCTTCCTGTTGGAGGGGATGGGACACACCTGGGAACAGGTACGTGGTTTTCTCATCCAGGTTCATGTTTCTCTAATCTGATAAAACTGGACATCAGGTGTTTTGTTCATGAAATTCTACTCACGGATTGTTCATAAACATCAACAAAGATATCGCCCTCTCTCTCTTCCATTTGCTTTGCTTCCATTTGCTTTTATTTGATTTTTTTTTTTTTTTTGTATACTGAATCGAGGCTCGTGAAAGAGCTAACATTTATTTCACAAACAATCAACCAGACAAACAAAATATATAAAAAGAGGGAGCGGAAGACAAGAGAAGGGGAGAGAAGGGGAAGCACACAAACACAACATTTGAGAGCAGGGAGAAGTGTGGGAGGGAGAGGGCTTGGGGGGAGGAGGCGTGGAAAGGGGGTGGGAGAAGTATAAAACACAAGGACACCAAGGAAGGACAGAAGTTGGTATTTCAAAAAAGTGGATTTGGGGTGAAATTAGCGGGGGTAGAAAAGATCAAGGTTTTGGATGGGGGAAGATAAGAGATGGTGGTGAACAGCTGTTTTAAAGACCTGGAGGGTGGAGTCGGATTGAAGAGAGTGAGGGAGTTTGTTCCAGAGGTGGGAGAAAAGAGGAATGAAGGAGTGAAGGTGAGCAGAGAGTCTTGATTTTGGCAGTTTAACCATAAGAGGGTTGCAGGCAGATCTTGTGCGACCTGTAGGAATATTCGGGGGACAGAGCCCAGAGAGAGCTGGGGGGGGGGGGGGGGGGGGGGGGCAAGACCTTCTATTTGCTTCGATTTGCTTCTATTTGCTTTGTTTCCATTTGATTTGCTTCCATTTGATTTGCTTCGCCTTGCTTCCATTTGCTTTGCTTCCATTTGCTTTGCTTCCCTTTGATTTGCTTCTCTTCGCTTTGCTTCCCTTTGATTTGCTTCTCTTTGCTTTGCTTCTCTTAGCTTTGCTTCCCTTTGATTTGCTTCCCTTTGATTTGTTTCCATTTGGTTTGCTTCGCCTTGCTTCCATTTACTTTGCTTCCCTTTGCTTTGCTTCTCTTCACCTTGCTTCCATTTACTTTGCTTCCCTTTGCTTTGCTTCTCTTCACCTTGCTTCCATTTGCTTTGCTTCCATTTGATTTGCTTCGCCTTGCTAACATTTGATATGCTTCCATTTGATTTGCTTTTATTTGATTTGCTTCGCCTTGCTAACATTTGATATGCTTCCATTTGCTTTGCTTCCATTTGATTTGCTTCGCCTTGCTAACATTTGATATGCTTCCATTTGATTTGCTTTTATTTGATTTGCTTCGCCTTGCTTCCATTTTATTTGCTTCCCTTTGCTTCCCTTTGATTTGCTTCTCTTCACTTTACTTCAATTTGCTTTGTTTCGCTTTGCTTCCATTTGCTTTGCTTCCCTTTGCTTTGCTTCTCTTCGCCTTGCTTCCATTTGATTTGCTAACTTCGCTTTGCTTCCATTTGCTTTTCTTCGCTTCACTTTGCTTCCATTTGCTTTGCTTCCATTTAATTTGCTTCCATTTGCTTTGCTTCCATTTGATTTGCTTCCATTTGCTTTGCTCACATTTACTTTGCTTCGCTTTGATTTGCTTCTCTTCGCTTTGCTTCCATTTGCTTTGCTTATATTCTATTTGCTTCGCCTTGCTTCCATTTGATTTGCTTCGCCTTGCTTCCATTTGATTTGCTTCGCTTTGCTTCCATTTGATTTGCTTCCCTTTGCTTTGCTTACATTTACTTTGCCTCTCTTCGCTTTGCTTCCATTTGCTTTGCTTATATTCTATTTGCTTCGCCTTGCTTCCATTTGATTTGCTTCGCCTTGCTTCCATTTGATTTGCTTCGCTTTGCTTCCATTTGATTTGCTTCCCTTTGCTTTGCTTACATTTACTTTGCCTCTCTTTGCTTTGCTGCTCTTTGCTTTGCTTCTCTTCGCTTTGCTTCTCTACGCTTTGCTTCCTTTTGATTTGATTTTATTCGCTTTGCTACCATTTGATTTGCTTTGCCTTCCTTCCATTTATAAACGAGGATGTGACGTTTTATTCACGGTGGAAATGACGACACAATAATAATTTCACAGGAATAAATTAAATGTCAGGATTATCTATATATTATGTCCTTGTTCATTCAAGTACCAACAGTGTTAATATCTTTGCAGACTCGGGGTCTGTAGGGATCACGAGGAAGTTATTGAACCCACTATCTGGATAATTTGGTTGGTTGCTAATCAACCATGGGCTCTGTCTAAAACGTTTCATTCAAGCAGGGTCCAGCGTCTAACTCCACTTTACGTTTCCTGCAAATTAAATCCCCCAGATCGAGTACCGTGCTCTCAACGCTCCACTGTGATCAATCAAATGGCCGAGCGATACCGCAAGTGGAAACGTTCGCTAATGGGCCAATGGCTGACCTTAACGGAACTGTGGGTGAACTCACTATGTCTTAACCAATATAAACTGACAATCTGACAGTTTGAGAAATGGTTTGTATTGTTAACAAGAAGCACGTATTTACATTTTACATGCAGAATCACAAAATAAAAGCTCTTACCCCCAGCACAGAAGCCCAGTCTTATTCAAACATTTAGTCATAGTTCTACAACACAGGCGCCTTGGTCATTCTGGGGAAACGAGGTAAGGAAGAGGGACAGAGAGAGAAGTGTGAGGCGGGTTTGTGGCCTCTTACTCACCGGACACAAGCTGGCTGGCTTACATTGGTCCCAACAAAAGAGAGGGAAGGGGAAGAAAGAAGAGGAGAGGAGATGGTGTTATGCGACGTGAGGGCGGTGACTGCATGTGGTTTGGAGGAAGACAGCGTTAGGTGTGAGTCAGTAAGTCAGCCATGAAAAGGGCAAGGGGTGCTCATTGATGCTCCATGCGTTCAAAGGGAATGAAGTACACGTAGGGAAAGCCAGAGAAACGCAGCGTAAATCAGTGTCGTGGCCCACGCGTCTGGGAATTCTCCACTGTCCCCCAATTCTTTGCTCAGAACCTTGCTGGATCGAACTCTACACCCGCCCTCCGGACACCAGCTTGGTATTGTCCCGCCAGATGCTCGTGTTGAATCCCAGACAGGCCAACTCCTCGATCTGCACTCAGCTCTGGCTTTTATAAACCGTGGAGAGGTGTGGTGTTGTGGATGAGGAGCTTGTTCTGCCCTGGCAGCGGTGCTGGGGTTACCTCAGTGCCGCTTCCGCAATGGTTGGCAAGACTGGCAGAACTTTGCCTCCTTATTAATATATATATATATTTTCTTCTGCATACAAGATCGAGGCTTGTGTAAGAGCTAACATTAATCACAAAAAACAGTCACAGGGACAACGGGAGATCTGTGGGAGGGAGAGGGCTTGGGAAGGGGGTGGGGGGATGCGAGAGGTATAAAACACATGGACACTGCTAGGACTTCCAGGAAAGAAGTCGATATTTCAAAAAAGTGGATCTGTGGTGAATTAACGGGGGTAGAAAAGATCAAAGTTTTGGATGGGGGAAGATAAGAGATGGTGGTGAACAACAGTTTTAAAGACCTGGATGGAGGAGTGGGATTGAAGAGAGTGAGGGAGTTTGTACCAGAGGTGGGAGAAAAGAGGAATGAAAGAGGTAAAGTGAGCAGAGAGTCTTGATTTTGTCAGTTTCACCAGAAGAGGGTTGCTGGCAGATATTGTGCGACCTGTAGGAATATTTGGGGGACAGATCACAGAGAGAGCTGGGGGAGCAAGGCCGGAGAGGAGTCGGTAGAATACAGAAAGACCAACAACCTGCCTGCGGTGAGTGAGTGAAAGGCCCTCAGAGTTGGCTTCATCGTGGGAGATTCCAATGATTCTGAAAGCTTTGGTTTCAACAGTGTGAAGCCGAGCTAGGTGTGAGGCAGGAGCACCAGCCCAGAGGGGAGAGCAGTATTCCAATGAGCTGCGGATGAAAGCTTTGCATGTCTTGAGGAGTTCAGGTGTGCCAAGGAAGGACTTCACATGATGGAGGATGCCCAGTCGGTGACTGGCTTTGGAGGCCAGCATGCAAATGTGGTTTTCCCAGGAAAGATCATGGCAAATAGCGAGACCCAAAAGCTTGCGTGACAAAACCCCTTTGGAGAGGGTTGTTGAGAAAGTAGATGGGAGGGTTGTCCAGTCGGTCTTTTCGGACAGACATAGTAAGAGTGTGAGATTTGTCAGGATTGATGATGACAAAAGGCGCCTTGGTCCTTCAAGGGAATGAAAGAACCTTCATCATTGATGAAGACCAGAAAAAGCACAGGGCCCAAAACACTGCCTTGGGGAACTCCAGCCTGAACAGGAAGGGGAGATGAGAGAAATCGATTCAGGGCCACACGTTGACTACAACCAGAGAGGAAGTTCACAAGCCATGCGTGGAGATTTCCATGGATACCATAGGAAGAGAGTTTGGTGAGCAGAGTGGGGTGCCAGACCGTATCGAAGGCACATGATATGTCAAGGGAGACAGCTCTGATTTCCTGTTTGGCATTGAGGACCTCCATCCATTGTTGAGACAGTAGAAGCAGCATGTCCAGAGTAGAATGACTTGGTCTGAAACCAAATTGATGATCAGAGATCAAGCCATTGGAGAAGAGGAAGGATTTGATATCTGAAGCAATGATGGATTCCATGACTTTGCTGATAATTGGGAGCAGGCTGAATTGGTCTCCAGATGCAAGTATCTGTTTTTGCACCTTTTTTGTGTAAAGCGGTGATGTTGGCTGATTTCCAAGCTGATGGCAGATGACCTTGAGCAAAAGAGAGGGTGAAGAGAAGAGAGAGAGGGAGTGAAAGAGCGGCAGAGTTGGATTTTAGGACCCGTGGGCTGATGCTGTCTGGTCCAGTTGCAGAATCAGAGTAGAGGATTGACAAAAACTTCTCCACCTTGTCAGGAGAGAAGGACACAGAGTCCAGGAGCAGCTTGGTACGACTGGGTAAGGTGGGTACAGAGAGAGCCGGGTTTGGGACACTATTTTGAGGCAAACACGGAGTTGAGGCATTCAGCTTTTTCACGTGCAGAGTCAGCTGTGTAGCCGTTTGAGGTAAGGGAGGGGATGGAGGGGGAACAAACACCAGAAACAGATTTGACCAGATGCCACCAGGATTTGGAAGAGGGAGACAGGTTTAAGAGTTCAGTCTTGAGAGTAGAGTGATATTGTTTCCTGGCTCTCCTGAGGGTGGACACACACTTGTTCCGGGCTTTGTGAAAGGAAATGAGATTGCCTTCCATTGGATTTGCCTTCCAGGAGGCAAAGGTAAGTTGTTTCAGGGCAACTGCCTCACCACAAGATTCCATGAACCATGGACGGGAGGAAGGGTATGACAACTGAAGACTAGATGGGATAAATCTGTGCATGAGAGAGCAATTTACTTTGGAAGAATTCCCAGGACGAGTTGATGTCAGAGGCAGTAGAGATAGGAGACCAGTCCAGATGATTGCTGGCTGCTTGAAGACCGTGTCAGTCGGCCTGAGTGAAATGCCAGACTCGTCGATGCTGTGGAGGCTCTCTGAGAATGGCCAGAGAGATATCCACTTTAACAAGCATATGGTCAGATGAACAGATTGGAGCAGAAGAAGAGCAGCAGACATTTGCAGGGAAGTTTGTCATAACCAAGACTTGAAGAGAAGATGCTCGTTGACTGAGATCTGGGTCAGGAAATTGACAGATTGTGTCAGTCCCAGTTGGTCGCAGAAGTCCTTTGCTGAGGTGCCATGGCTGGTGCAAGAGGTACCCACACCCAGCCAACTGGCATGATGACAATGGAAATCACCACATATGAGGAAGAGAGAGTTGGGATGAGTGGATAGAAGTTGGTCCATGTTATCAGACAGCTAGATGTAGATGGAGTCATCACTGTTTGGTGGACGGTACAACACACATATGAACAAAAGGTGGGAGCGAAGGGGAAGCCGTAGGCAGAGGTACTCCTGTGGGTGAGTTGGAGAGAGGGCAGTGCAGGGAAAGTGAGGAAGAGTGTTTTTGATAAAGATAGCAACCCCACCTCCAGGACGAGGCTCAGGTCTATCATACCAGAGGAGGGAGTAACCAGGAAGAGATATTAAGGAATCAGAGACATCTTGAAGGAGGAAAGTTTCTGTTTAGCAGATTTCGTCTGGTTTGTCAGAAGCAACATGTATGGAGAGATCAATCAGGTTTGAGCGAAGGCCCCGGATGTTTGAAGTCCATACCATTAAGGAAGGGGGAGCATCAGATACATGACAGGGGAGGGGAGGGGTAGGGTAAGATGTGGAAGAGAAGGATGAGGTAGGGAGAGCTGTTGAAAGTGTGTCAGAGATTTCAGAAGAGCTAGGGGAAAGGGAAGGATGAGAAGGACAAAAGGTTTGATGGTGATTGGATGAGGTACAGTGAGGTGTTGTTTGAGGGGGGGGGGGGGGCAGAGCTAGGAAGAAGGTTGGAGGAGATGGAGGTAAGAGTTGGAAGGGAGAGGAAGCCGGTAGGATGCTTTGAGGAGTTGGGGGTGAGATGGGAGAACTGGAGAAAAATGGAGGGTGGGGAGATTTGAAGGGGAGGGGGGAGTTTTGAATGGGAGGGGTGACGGGGGAAACTAGAATTGTAAAGGGTTCAGCTGGAGAGGATTGAGTTATGAAGGAAGGAGAGAAAAAAAAACAGGTGGGGTGAAACACGTGGTCGGATCTTGGGAGGGCAAGCCACGGGGAGAGAAGGAAATTAAGATTTTTATTTTTTCCTTTGTTTTTTTATTAAGACTTTAAACAAAGGGGAAGATGTTCGGGGGAAGTATGGGGTGAAAGGAAAGACAAAGAAAAAAGCAATACAGTGAGAGAACGAAAGTAAATGGACAACAAACGACTGCCGAGGAGATGGGAAAGCCTTGAGGGACCAGGCCTGAAAACGCGGCAGGAACAACCGACGATTTTACACAGGTATGCATGATTTACACGGATATCTTACTAGAAACACACAATTGACTTATATTTTTATACAGACACAGACAAAAACACAGGAAAATACTTATAATTTTTATTGGGGCCGCCCGTGGGTGGGATGGCCTGGAGAAGCACTCTGCACAGAAGGACGAGGAGGGGTGGAGAGAACGGATGCACCAAAGCTCCCAGCATGCAGAAGGAGGGTGAAGAGGAGGCACCAATGAGAGAGGGTCATGAAGGATGGTTCAGGGTGTACATTCTGAGATGCTTATTGTTGCTGGCGCTCATCATGGCGCAGTTATCCCAGCCTTGAGCTCACTTCATCGTTGGCTTACTTCATCATTGTCTTACTTCGACGTTGGCTCACTTCATCTGCGGCACTCTATTCTGTCGTTGCTCCGGGAGGAAGGCTCTCCGAAACGTTGACACTATACTTGAGCTGCACCATTGCCTTCCACCCTGCACATCGTGCCCAAGGAAAGTCCTTGTCTTCAATTTTAATGTTTGTGAAAGTGTGATCTCTGGCACTTACTGTGTGTTCGGTTTTATTTATTCATTCATTCATCATTGTATATAAGTTTGCGTATTCCCTTCTCCCTTTAGATATCTATTGATTCACTTGGACTGTTCCGAATTGCACATCTTGTCCACCTTTCCCCCCCATATTCTTCACAAATTAACCTTTAAAAAGGTAAGAAATGTGTTCCATCCAGCTTCTTCCTATGTGTGTGTGCCGTCAATTTTGGCTCATCTGGATGACCTTGGGGAACGGTGAAGATTTAATTAATAACTGAACGCAATACGTTAGAATCCGAGAAGCTGTTTTATGGGACACATGATCCTGGCGCAGTCGGCCCGTTAATGGAGCGTCTGACGTGACAATGTGTTTTGCTTTTCCCCTTATATGTGCATGAAGCTGCACACGAGTAGATGTACAGGGTGTCTCAAAATACATGGAACCCATGTCACTGCTAATAATTCTGCCAATATTAATGTTCTTGTTCTTTTTTTTCAGATTTGAAGAGAGGAGACCATAACAACTAATAATTTATCAATCAAAATGCCTTGGACAAAGGAGGGAAAAATATTTTGCGTCACTACTTATTTAGAGACGAAATCATTCAAAACGGTGCAAGCAAAATTTCACAGGAAGTTCAACTTCAACAACTATCCCCAGAAAAACCGAATTTATCATTGGGCACACAAATTTCAAGTCACTGGATCAGTAAACATCCTCAACAAGAAGGCAGAAACACCCAGTTCTGGCAGGAAGCGAGGTGCTTCAGAGGCCCTTGCACTCTGTGAAATGCACAGCCTGGGTGGCCATCTCAAAACATGGCATAAATCGGACCGTTTTGGTTTTAAGACGCAGACGATGAGGCAGTCACTGTCACAAAGGAGCGTTACATTGTGGTGCTCAACAAGTTCTGGAGGGGACTTGGGAGACGTCGTGGCGTGAATCGAGATGTGCAATGGTTCCAACAAGATGGGGCAACTCCACATACAGCCAACATCACGATGGAGTGGCTGGACCACCGATTCCCTAATCGGCTGATCAGCAGGCGCCGCGAACCCGAGTGGTCTCCGCATTCACCCGATCTGAACCCCCCAGATTTTTATCTCTGGGGTTTTTTGAAGGACCACGTGTATGAGAATCGTCCTCAATCCATTTCTGAACTGAAAGTGGCCATCACCCAGAAGATTCGTGCCATCAGGAAGGAAGATTGTGTCAGGGTGATTGACAACTTCGCTCTTCGGCTTCAAGTGTGTCTAAGGCGCAAAGGCGGTCATTTGGAACATGTGCTCCAATAAATGTATCCTTTGAGCGAGAGACCTCAAATCTTCAGTTTTTTAATTGTTATCATATCAGCTTCCAGGAAATGTAATCTTTTTTGGAGTTTCTTGTCTGAGTAATAAATTATTATCATGTTAATGGGTTCCATCTATTTTGAGACACCCTATATTTGCTCTTTAATGTAACGTGTATGTTCATGATCTTTATTTTATTACTCTTTGCTTTGTTTGAAGCACGTTTTGTTTCTTGACAGAATCTTCTATTGTGGTGGTGAAGGTGGAACCTGAACCTACAAATGGTTCTACCTCAAAAGGTAAGAATCTAATATAATAATAATATATCTAAGGTTGTGTTGTGAGATATTTTGGCTTCCCCAACGTTATCTTTTGTCCTTGTATGCTTTGCTTTCTGCAATATTCCCAAAGGTTTTTAGATAGCATAATGGAAGCCAAAATGAACCTTGCCAGTGTGCATTTGCATATCCTCATGTGATTGGTTCCTGCTCCATGCACGTAATCACCACTTCGAAATGGAGGCCATGCCCCATGAACCTTTTCCGCGGACAGCCCATTCTAACTAATTTAGTTGACTCCAAAGTACACCGGAGCAGTGAGAATGTGCCTCGTGCTTCGATCGGGATCTAAATCCCGTCAGTTATAAATCGGGTTTTGGAATCGTCTTGACCCCAAAATCGTTTTTCAAATCAAACTTAACACAGCAAAATGGCGGGAAAAAGAAGCAACACAGATGCATTGCTAAAGGTAATAAATACATTATTGAACTAGAACGGCACCAGGCTGAACGGTTTACGTGTTGTATCCCACTGATAGGCCGGATCTGCTTCCAGAACTTCATCAAAATGAAATAAATTCATCCTTGTTACACACCCAATCTGTCCACCAAGTTTCGTCCAAATCCGTCCCTAACTTTTTGAGATGTCCTGTTCACAGTCAGACAGACATACAGGGGTGAAAACATAACCCTTGTCCACCTTTGGTGGTAGAGGTAATAAGTGAGCAACCAGGATGCGGTGAACAAACCGGAAGTATGACGATCAAATAAAACGCTGCAAAGATCAACGAGTGATGGTACATACATTATCACCTTGAAAACTTGCATTCTCTGCTTGGAAGGTACACCCGACCGAAGGTATCTTCAGGTCATTCCAAAAACCTCGCAACAAGTGTGTCCACTGTCAGGAGAGACAGAAAACGACATCTGTCCACCCTCAAGATTGAACTTTCAAACTTGTCTGCCTTCTCTAAAACCTGGTGGCACCTTCTTAGGTCTGTCTCTGGTGTATGTACCTCTTCCATCCCTTCCCTCGCTTCAAATGGTTCCACAGTCTCTGGAATTCTGTTCAATCACAAGCTGTCAAAATCCTTTCATCACCTGCGTTGAGGAAAAAGCACACCTGTTGCACTCACATCACATCATAGGTTGCTGGCTGTCTGGTTGTTTTATTTTTATCACCTCTCCCCTGGACCCTGGCTTCCTCTGTATTTTCAGCTCCAAACCCTCTCCAGATCCTTGCCACATGCGTTCTCTTCTTCACATCTTCACCTGAAAAATTTCTTAAATCCATGCTTGTACCACCATTCTCACTCTTCTTTATTTTTTCTCTCCAATTTGTGGAACTTCCTTATTTTGGCTGTTTGATTCTACCCTTCCATTGAACGAGTGAAGTTGGTGATATTCCACCATCTGATGCAATCTTCCATCCCTACCTGCAATATTTTATACCCCCATTAATCCAATGTTACCTAACGCTCCTCCTTGCAGTTTTCCTCCTCTCTTTTCTCCTCATCCCCTTAATTTTTGTGTCCACCTCCGAACCCACTGTCAGTATTTTTTTTTTTTTTTTTCTATACTGAATCGAGGCTCGTGAAAGAGCTGACAACCGCGAGGGAAAGACAAAGACAGCACATGGGGACCGCGAGGGAAAGACAAAGACAGCACATGGGGACCGCGAGGGAAAGACAAAGACAGTACAGGGGGCCCACGAGGGAAAGACAAAGACAGCACATGGGGACCGCGAGGGAAAGACAGTACAGGGGGACCACGAGGGAAAGACAAAGACAGCACATGGGGACCGCGAGGGAAAGACAAAGACAGCACATGGGGACCGCGAGGGAAAGACAGCACACGGGGACCGCGAGGGAAAGACAAAGACAGCACATGGGGACCGCGAGGGAAAGACAGCACATGGGGACCGCGAGGGAAAGACAAAGACAGCACATGGGGACCGCGAGGGAAAGACAGCACATGGGGGACCACGAGGGAAAGACAAAGACAGCACATGGGGACCGCGAGGGAAAGACAGCACATGGGGACCACGAGGGAAAGACAAAGACAGCACATGGGGACCGCGAGGGAAAGACAAAGACAGCACATGGGGACCGCGAGGGAAAGACAAAGAAAGCACATGGGGACCACGAGGGAAAGGCAAAGACAGTACAGGGGGACCACGAGGGAAAGACAAAGACAGCACATGGGGACCGCGAGGGAAAGACAAAGACAGCACATGGGGACCGCGAGGGAAAGACAAAGACAGCACATGGGGACCGCGAGGGAAAGACAAAGACAGCACATGGGGACCGCGAGGGAAAGACAAAGACAGCACATGGGGACCACGAGGGAAAGACAAAGACAGCACATGGGGACCGCGAGGGAAAGACAAAGACAGCACATGGGGACCGCGAGGGAAAGACAAAGACAGCACATGGGGACCGTGAGGGAAAGACAAAGACAGCACATAGGGACCGTGAGGGAAAGACAAAGACAGCACATGGGGACCGCGAGGGAAAGACAAAGACAGTACAGGGGGACCACGAGGGAAAGACAAAGACAGCACATGGGGACAGCGAGGGAAAGACAGTACAGGGGGACCTCGAGGGAAAGACAAAGACAGCACATGGGGACCGCGAGGGAAAGACAAAGACAGCACATGGGGACCGCGAGGGAAAGACAAAGACAGCACATGGGGACCGCGAGGGAAAGACAAAGACAGGGAAAGACACCCACTTAAATATGAACCTTCAGACAAAGAGGAAGAAATATTTTGCCCTCTCTCTCTTCTTGTTCATGCATGAGCTGAGTTATTGTATCGAATATGAAAAGAAATTGAAATGAAAGGATTAATTACTGCTGAACAAGGACATTTATTCAAGAATTATAATGTTGTACTGCTCTAACTTTGGATGTTGTGCAGGTGAAACTGGTCAAGTTGATGGGCGATGTCTCCATGATGACTCTCTTCCAACTTCAAACTCAATCCATGTGAAGGAAGAGCTGAATGAAGATTCTTGCAACGCAACTGGTGAGCTGAAAAGTTTATTAAGTATAGAGTTTATTTTGGTTGAGAAAAGTATAGAGTTATATAATACAGTAATAGAAATCGGGAACTCAAAATGAATTTGATGATTATGGAAAATGGTTGTGGTATATTTATTTCGTTATTTCCGTGAGTCATGATTGTAGAAGGTGGAGCCAGCCAGTGCATTCAGGTCCATGATTGTTTTATAAGTGAGATCTCTCTAAAGGGAAGATTCTCTCTTTTGCTAAATTGTCTGTCTACCTACCCGACCGACAACACATGACTCGAACACTGATATAAACAGGAAAATAAAGATAAAGGAAACACTCAAATATCACGGGGGTTAGGTTTCTGCAAAATGTCGCGATAGATAAAATTGCGATAGTTAAAAACAAATGCATTTGGGAAAAGGGGACCTAGGTTCCTGAGCTTCGAGAAAATGGAAAGTGGGCAACGGCTACAAATAAACACATCGCGAACACTGATATAAACAGGAAAATAAAGATAAAGGAAACACTCAAATATCACGGGGGTTAGGTTTCTGCAAAATGTCGCGATAGATAAAATTGCGATAGTTAAAAACAAATGCATTTGGGAAAAGGGGACCTAGGTTCCTGAGCTTCGAGAAAATATACAGGAAAGTGGGCAACGGCTACAAATAAACACATCGCGAACACTGATATAAACAGGAAAATAAAGATAAAGGAAACACTCAAATATCACGGGGGTTAGGTTTCTGCAAAATGTCGCGATAGATAAAATTGCGATAGTTAAAAACAAATGCATTTGGGAAAAGGGGACCTAGGTTCCTGAGCTTCGAGAAAATATACAGGAAAGTAGGCAACGGCTACAAATAAACACATCGCAATTGAAATTAGAACGGGACTCGGTAGACTTTTGTATACCCTTATTTAAACAAGGTTAGAAAAAAAAACTTAGACATAACCAAAAAACAACAAACATGAAAGGAAGGTAAAAAATAAAAACGTCAAAAATAATACAAGTGCATCTTTAAAATGAAAAGGTGAGATCATTATAGACCACTTTACACAGTATGTTCTTGTAACACCATTTTTGCTTTAAAAGGTCTAAATTATTTAAGTTTTGGTGAAAATAAAACTCTGCATGTAGCCTGGCTATGGTAAGGGCCTTAAAAACCGTTAAACCATTGTAGCTTCAGGGTTGGCAAGAAGTTTAGCTTTCCTTGTTTTATAAATTGCTAGCTTCCCTTGAGCTATTAAAAAATTGGTGAGCACAGATACGGCAGCATTTTTGGGATTCAACGGCAAACCAAAAATAAACATACGTAAAGAAAAATAAACATTCATATGGCAACAAAATTGTGACAACAAAATAAAAAGTGGGGTCAGCCTTGTACAGACAACGTGATGTAAATCTTCAGAGGCCACACAAAAGGGGCATGAAACGGAATTTAAAATACTAAAACGGTGTAATAAAACATTGGTAGGTAAAATCCAAGAGATATCACCAATCCGTTTTACAATCGGCAGGGCATACATGGTGACCCATTGTGGGCAAGGGGGAGGCCCCGGAGGTAGCATCCCTATCATGGGACCCGGTAGAGCGCATACCTCCGCCAGGCTGAACAGTTTAAGTTTTGTATCCCACTGATAGGCCAGATGTGGAAATCTAATCAGCTTGTTCTCATCACCAAGCCTGGTGTTGGCTTAGCAGTTAGGGTGCCGGCTTGGGATCCTAGGATCCTGGGTTCGAATCCCGATCGATCGCTGAATTAACGCCAGGGGGGTTGACTCAGCCTGTCATCCTTCCGAGGTCGGCAAATTGAGTACCAGCTTGCTGGGATGAATGATCACGGTGTGTACCCCGATTTAGAATAGGTACACTGTATCCCTGCGCATCGTAAGAGCGTGACCAAGGGTTGGCGTCAGGAAGGGAATCCGGCCATAAAAACATTGCCTCAAACAGGGAACCATGATTGCCATTGGCTAACCCCCGCTCTAGCAGGGAAAATGGCCTTAAAATGCATGTTGTTGTTGTTGTGTTGTTGTTCTCATCACCAAAACAACTCTTCCCACCTAGTTTTGTCATAATCCGTCCACCTTTTGAAATACCATGCAATATATCGTTTTTGGTCCTATCATTCACTCAATGGTGAAGAATCACTTTAAAAAGTTCTCGTATCCGGATCCGTAGTTGGATCTTCCCCAAAATCGAATGGATTCATCCTCGTCACTCATCCAACATCTCCACTAAGTTTCGTTGGAATCGGTCCATACCTTTTTGAGATATGCAGCTAAATGTTGTTTTTGGCCCTCTCTTTCAATGATGAAGAATCACTTAAAAAATTCTCGTAGCCGGATCCGGACCCGGATCCTCTCCAAAATGTAATCATTTCATCCTTGTTACACACCCAACCTCTCCACCAAATGTTGACCAACTCCATCCGCAGTTTTTAAGATATCCTGTTTACAAACAGACACAGCGGTGAAAACATTCTAAAAGGTATTCTCTAGCAACAAAGTGATTTTTGCTAAACAGCAAGTGGTTGGAGGTTAGTAAGATTCAGACGTCGAACTTGTGATGGCCTGTTGGATCATTGGGAGATGGTAAGTCAATCCTAAGCCACCTTGAACTACGGAGCAGATCTTTCCTGCTTTCCCGTCTCGTCGGCATTTAATACCAGCTCCGTCATGCTAACCCTTCTCCTTGATTAGTTCCATGAGCTGCGGTGGGTAGTTTTTCGCAGCTTCATGGTCTGCCGATGCTGCTTCCCTGACTATTTTGATGTTAAGAGGCCAAATCTTATTTTGAAGTTCTCAAACCAGCCCTTGTTGGAGTGAAATCTGTGGGTAGACGTTGTTGAACTGGAGCCTTTGCTTCCGGGGTCCTCGTGGAAAGTTCGGTGCATCCGCAATGATATAACCGGTACACTCCTTATTTCTGTGTTGGGTCCTCGATCCGAATACTAAAACTTTTTCCGTCCTTTTAATATGAGGATCACGGGACTGGAATGAGACGTTTGCTCTTTGCGGAGCACTGATGGTAACAATTGCACTGATATTTGACTCACTTTTATGGATATTTCGCACAGTAGATTCATTGATCCTGTAATGGTGGTCCATAGATGCGGCACTTTCACCTCTGGCCAACCTATCTAACAACTAGATTTTTTTTTTGCCCAACGTCGTAACCTTTCTCGGTCTTTTGACGCAACTACTTTTGTCCATAATTTTACGATTGGGAGCCGTTATTAACGGTGCACGAGGAACAACAAATGCTTCGAAATGGGAGGTAATCGTACATGCGGATGCAAAGGATGACTCATTTCAGTTAAAAAAACCGCGATTGGCCGAAATGAAATCGAAAAAAAAAGGTAACAAAATCGGAACATGATAGGTTGCACATGATTGGTCGAAACCTGTGATATTTGAGGGTTTACTGTTTCCTTTTGTTTTAAACTCCACCCCCGAAGGTGGATGGAGGTTGTGTTTCACCCCTTTCTGTGTGTTATTTGGCAAAAAAAAACAAAAAAACATTTGACAAGTATGTTGATCACTGGTTTTTGTGTTTGTTTGTTTCCGGGATTTCCGGGTTTTTTGTTTGTTTGTCTGTCCGCCCACTTATACTTGCCTACAGGTCACAATTTTAAACCAATCGTCACAAAACTTCACCAAACGGTAGAGTTGATGGTCCGACAGAATCCTACTTATTTTGAGGTCAAAAGATCAAAGAGTCAACATCAGCCAAAGGTCAACCACTTTTTTTCGAATTTCTAAAATCCTCAATTTTCATCCGATTGACTTGAAATTTGAATATGATTTACATATCAGCTAACTGAATTCAACCAACAACTATTTTTGAGGTCAACATAGGACAAAAGGTCAACAACCTCTCAGATTTCTAAAATCCTCAATTTTCACCCGATTGACTTGAAATTTGAATAGGATTTTCATATTACTATATGTGCTCTACTGAGTGCCGTTCTAGTCTTTAGTACTGAATATACTTGATATTTTGTCTACACTTCAAACTGAAGAGCAAGAAATAAACACCTGATAATTTCCCAATGTGATCATGAATGTTCCCTGTGTAAAGTTATCTACCCTAATCTATCTCAGTCGCTGAAGTCTCATCAATAAGTCTTATTATGCAAACTTTCATTTTGTACCACTCTACCTACTCGCATGGTTAAAGTACTTGGAAGAGTAAATGGTTTGCTCAAAAATATGTTCATTGGCTTCCAGGTGAAGTCTTCATGAAAGTGTAAGTTTCCTGATTCATGTCTGTTTTAAAAATGCATCCTCATGTGTTGATGTTGTTTTTGCCTGTGACATCCCTGTGACAAATCTCCTTTTTCTGACCAATCTTCAGAGTTCACTGAAAGGTCATCTACCAAGAATACTTTCACGTCCACTAAAAATGATCCGCAGCAACACAAGAAGTCTACGAATTATAAACAGAAAAGTATTAATCAACAAGAAAAGATGAAGATTCCTGCTTCTGTAAAGATACACAGGTGCACCATGTGCAATCAATCATTCGGTTGCATTTCAACCTATCTGGTACACCTGAGGACCCACTCTTCAGAGAAACAGTTCAAGTGCTGTGTTTGTTTCATATTACTTTCTGACATCTCAACCTATCAGAATCACTTGAGGACACATATTGGCGAAATACCGTACATGTGTCATGTTTGCAACGAATCATTTATTCATAACTCTTTATACCGGGAACACATGAGGACGCATCCTGGGGAAAAGCCGTATATGTGCTTTATCTGTAATAAATCATTAAAATGGAGGTCAACATTCCAGTCGCACATGAGGATTCATACCGGAGAGAAACCGTTTCAGTGCACGTTGTGCGATAAATCATTTCGTAATAATGACAAATGCCAGGTACATATGAGGACCCATACTGGAGAGAAGCCCTATAAGTGTACTGTGTGCAGCAAATCATTTGGTACCAATGCGCACCGCCGGGTACACATAAGGACCCACACTGGAGAGAAGCCGTATAAGTGTACTGTATGCTGCAAATCATTCAGTAAGAAAGAACATTGCCAGATACACATGAGGATTCACACTGGGGAAAAGCCATATAAGTGCAGTCGCTGTGATAAGTCATTTCGTGACAACTCGACATGCCGGGGACACATCATAACTCATTCTCGGGAGATGAGGCCAATGACACCGTCTTCCCCTGTCAATAGCGGTTTGCTCATTAGAGATGTGGGATGCACGAAAAGGGAGAATGCTTCACGGACTGACTGAAAAAGTCAAAATATCTGCCAAACCGGAAATGGTCCCAGTTAATGAGTCTACCACAGTAACATCAGCAGTCCACAAATAACTATCCAAAGGCAAAATATGGGTCATAACTAATGAAGCCAGACCACAAGCAGTTAATGACCCAACATAAATGACCACAGACCAAATAATTTAACAAAAAAACAAAAAACATGATTTTACCACAATGGACGTCCATTACCACAATGGACGCATATGACGTACACTTGATTTGAAAGTCCAACAGAACACACTCTCAAAGAGATGTACCCAACAGACTGTGATGTAGCTGCACAGCAGATGGAGATACGGCAGTCGGGTGCGCTACAAGAGAACCACTAAGCATAATTGAATGAGGACCGAGCCACAATAAAATAAAAGAGAGAAGCTCTGCAATTGGATGGGAATTTTGACCACGGCTCGACACTGGAAACTCCTTGGGGAGGGGATAGCGGCCTTATAAAAACGGCACAATAAATAATGGTTATGTATACACCTTAACATGGTATTATAATGTTACATTTTTTATGGGTGAGAGAGGTTAAAGATTACCTAAGAACAGATAGAACTGTTTAGAGTAGTTTATCTTTATTTAACGTAGATATATGATAGCTATGGTCCTTGTGCGAGTAGGTAGCCAATGTTGATGTAATAAGTAGGGACATGTCAGGTTAAGGATTGTCTGCTTGATTGTGTACCATATGGAGGACGGTGCTTGTAGTAGATAGTGAGGAATTATATGAAGAAACCGTGTGTAAAACCTGTACCCATCTACCTGGGGTGCCGGGAGACGGTGAGGAGGAAAGGGCGGAGTTAAGAACGGCACCAAGAGCAGAGCAGAGCAGAGAAGAGCGAGGAAGATAGCAATGTGACTGCCAGGCAGGAGAGAGGGGGCTATGATCTATGATCTATGATATGATAGCTATGATCGTCTCATGAAGTGGGTGGAGCTAAATGGCTCGAGGGGCAGAGGGTTGTCAAGAGAGCAAGGGGGAGGAGCTGAGAGGCACGAGGAATTGTAGAGTTCTGAGGAGAAAGGGGAGAAGCGTTGCCTTGGAAGTAGGGGGAGGAGCCTGTGATGTGTGGGAGGGGATTGTACCATTTCTGAGAGAACCGAGAGAGGTCCGAGGAGATTTCTTTTATTTTTATTTTTTTGTATACAAGATCGAGGCTCGTGAAAGAGCTAACATCAATCACAAAATGAATAACACAAAATCACAAAATATATCACATAATATCACAAAATAACACAAAATCAATAAAAATCACAAAATAAAATCACAAAAAATAACATCAACAAGAGTGTGCTAAGACTTTGGGGAGCTTTAAGGAGGTTGTCCTGCCTGCCTTGGCCCTGGTGCTATTCTCAGCTTCCCCCCTTGCCTTTTCATTGTCCTGCTCATCTCCTCATCACCTCTTCATCAACCTGCTCGTCTCCTTTGACAGATATCTTAAAAGCCTTTGACAGAGTTTGGCATCCGGGTCTGATATACAAGCTTCCCTCCTTCAGCTTTCCTCCTTTACTCTGCTCTCACATGTCGAGTTTTTAACCCGACCGCACTTTCTCCATAATTGTTGATGGTTCAACATCTCCCTCCTTCTTTATCAACAACGGTATCCCTCATGGTTCTGTCCTGTCTCAAACACTCTTCCTTCTTTTTGCCAATGACCTTTCTTCTACAAATAACTAAATGCATGTTTTTGCCAAACCGGAAACTTCAGATGGTCCAAACAAAAGGCCTGCTGATGACTGGACATTACATTCCTCCATGTTTTTCCATCTGCCCCATCTTCCCGAACTCAATCTACATCTCGTTTGAATACAGCCACCTCTTTAAATTCGAATTTGGACAAGATTTCCCACTGGGGCAAATGTAATCGGGTTAAATTTAATGCTTCTAAAACTCAATTTCTTCACATCTCTCTCTCTAAAACTCCTCTCAACTCTCCAATCTCCTTTGAAAGCTCCACAATTACACCATGTGATTCAATAAACCTACTAGGTATTACCCTAACATCAAATTTATCCTGGAATCCACACATTACACAAATAGTTAAGTCTGCCTCGAAGAAGATAGGAATCCTGTTCAGATGTCGAAGATTCTTCTCCTCTCAACATTTACCTCAACTATATAAAGGATTGATTCTTCCTTGTATAAAGTACTACTCTCACATCTGGGGAGGTTCTAGCTCCACATACTTACTGGACAGAATTGAATCCAAAGTAATCCGACTCATGAACTCTCCCAATCTGACCTCAAAATTCGACCCGCTTGAATTACGCCACAAAGTTGGCTTTCTTTCTCTTTTCTACAAATATTCCTTTGGTTTCGGCTCCCGAGAACTTGCTGCTTATGTACCTCTGCCATTGGCGAGACCACGGAATACTCGGCAAACCACTACATCTCATGATTACTGTGTGGCCATTGGCAACTCAAGGGTGAGCCGTTATGATGTTTGTTTCTTCCCCTCTACTGCCAAACTCTGGAACTCTTTGCCTTCTCATGTCTTTCCAAACACTTACGACCTTCCCCTTTTCAAAAAGCAGATTTTTTTGTTACTTCCTCAGAAACTCTTAGACTATGCTCTCTTTCTTCACTTTTCTATCAATGCAGCTCTTTTATTTAGGGCCTGGCCTCGATGAGGACTATAGAGTCTGTGACTGGAGCCTTCAACATAAAAAATGGGCCTCGGCAATGAAAAAAACGATTTAGCTCTGATGATGTCATCAAGACTGAGGAGCAAGCTTACAAACCTTTAGTTGAGAAGCTTAGCTGATGAATTACATGAACCAATAATCACAAAGTTTTAAAGGCGGAAGGTCTATTCCAAAGTGGTCGATTACATATGGTCTGCCAGCTTAATTGAACTGAAAAATGACAGGGGATACAGGTATGCATTAACCGTTATTGATTTAACGTAGATATATGTGTGCGTAGTTCCTTTGAAAGATGAGAAGCACCACTCTCGTGATAGCGTTCCAAGAGATATTTAATAAAAGCAGAAGGAAACCGAATAAATTATGGACTGATGGGGGAAACAGAGTTCTACAACAGAACATTTAAGAATTCTCTTAAAGATAACGATATTACATTGTATAACACTTTTAATGAAGAAAAAGCGGTCATCATCGAGCACTTTAACCTCACTTTGAAAGAGAGATTGTATAAAAAATTTACTTAACTCCGCCATCAGAAATGGGTCTCATTTATTCAAGATACAATATTGTAGATGATTACAATAATGCAGTCAATTCTTCAATAAGGCAACTCAAGGGTGGGCCAGTTCAACTCAAGGGTTCAGAACCATTTACAAAATCAGAATATGAAAAAGAGTTTAACATGAGAAAGCCAAAATTTAAACTTGGTGATATTGTCAGAATTTATAGATGGAAATCCCATTTTGAAAAGGGTTATACTCGAAGAAGGACTAGAGAGGTATATAAGATCATTGATATGTTAGACTCCGTTCCATGGACTTCCAAATTATATGATTTGAATGGGAAAGGGATTTCAAGAAATATGACGAACTCAAGAAAACCAAATTCACAATCGAGCAAGAAAGATAATTTCAATAGAATATGGAAATTTAAAAGCAAATTGGTTCTTGGAATTTGAATGGAATTCATAAACAACAACAACAACATGCATTTTAAGGCCATTTTCCCTGCTAGAGCGGGGGTTAGTCTTGCGGTCCCCATGACAATCTTCTCCATTTTGCCCTATTTTCTGCATCTCTCCTTGTTAGCCCCCTTGCCCGCATTTCTTCTTCCACCATCTTTAGTCAAGTCTTTCTCGGTCTTCCCCGTCCTCGACTTCCTTCTACATTCATTTCCATCACTCTTCTCAACCAGTCACTTTCATCCTTCCTCAACACATGACCAAACCATCTCAACCTGTTCCTCTTCACAGCATCAATCACAGGCTCTATTCCCATCATCTTTCGCAATTCATCATTTGTCTTCCTCTCTCTCAACGATACTCTGCACATCCACCGAACCATTCGCATTTCCACTCTTTCCAGCCTTCGTTGCTGCTCTACGTTCATTACCCATGTCTCGCTCCCATAAATCATAGCACTTCTCACACATGCAGCATACACCTTTCCCTTCAGCTTCAACGACACTCCCCTCCTCATCAGCACGCCACTTAGTTCCCGAAACTTCTTCCATTCACATCTCACTCTTGCAACCGTTGTCGAGTCTGATCCACCTTCTCCATTCAGCATGTCTCTGAGGTAGCAAAATGTTTTCACACCTTCCAGTTTCACGCCGTCTCCAAGATCCAACTCAACATTTCCTCCATCTGCAGCTCCCTCTGTGCAACAACAACAACAACAACATGCATTTTAAGGCCATTTTCCCTGCTAGAGAGGGGGTTAGCCTTGCGGTCCCCATGACGATCTTCTCCATCTTGCCATATTTGCTGCATCTCTCCTTGTTAACCCCCTTGCCCGCATTTCTTCTTCCACCATCTTTAGCCAAGTCTTTCTCGGTCTTCCCCGTCCTCTACTTCCTTCTACATTCATTTCCATCACTCTTCTCAACCAGTCACTTTCATCCTTCCTCAACACATGACCAAACCATCTCAACCTGTTCCTCTTCACAGCATCAATCACAGGCTCTATTCCCATCATTTTTCGCAATTCATCATTTGTCTTCCTTTCTCTCAACGATACTCCACACATCCATCGAACCATTCACATTTCCACCCTTTCCAACCTTCGTTGCTGCTCTACGTACATTACCCATGTCTCGCTCCCATAAATCATAACACTTCTCACACATGCAGCATACACCTTTCCCTTCAGCTTCAACGACACTCCCCTCCTCATCAGCACGCCACTCAGTTCCCGAAACTTCTTCCATGCACATCTCACTCTTGCAACCGTTGCCGAGTCTGATCCACCTTCTCCATTCAGTATGTCTCCGAGGTAGCAAAATGTTTTCACACCTTCCAGCTTCTGTGCACACCTTACATTTTAATGTAGCTGCCACACTGGTTAATGACCCTCTCAGACCACTACATTTTTGATGAACCCACTCAGCGCACATTGCACATTGAATGGAGTTCACTCCGACACCCTTCCTGCACACAGCACACGGCCACTTCCCAGTTCTTTCCACCTCACCACATGCTTTACCACTTGCCATCACCTTCGTCTTTCCTATATTCACCTTCAGACCTTTTGTCTCCATACATTCCTTCCACTTGTTCATCTTTTCCTTCAGTCCATCCATACTTTCCGCAATCAACACCAGATCATCTGCATACAACAACTCCCACGGTAAACCCTCCTTTACATTCTGAGCCAGCACCTCCATCACAGTTACAAATAGTAGTGGACTTAGTACCGACCCCTGATGCACTCCCACCTTCACCTCAAACTCACCACTGTTCCCGTCCTTTGTCCTTACAGCTGTGCGCGCTCTTTTGTTCATTGCCATCACTACTCTGATCAACCATTCCTCCACTCCTAACTTCCTCAATGCCCATGTAAATACTTCGTGTGGAACCCTATCGAATGCTTTCTCCAGATCAACAAACCCAAGAAACAACTTCTTCCTCTTCTCCACGTACTTCTCCTGCAACTGCCTCACAATAAAGAGCGCGTCTGTCGTTCCTCTTCCTGGCATAAATCCAAACTGCATTTCGTCGATCTTCACCTTCTTCCTTATCCTCCTCTCCAACACCCTTTCCAACACCTTCATTCCATGCTCCAATAACTTTATCGCTCGGTACGAGCCGCACTCCAGAGGGTCACCTTTCCCCTTGTATAGAGGGATGAGGGTACTCAGTGCCCAATCCACTGGAATGCGGCCTTCTTTCACCACCAGATTACAGATCTCTGTCATTCTCTTCACACCCCAACTTCCTGCTGCCTTCAACATATCTCCCACAACTCCCGTTGGCCCTCCCGCTTTTCTACTCTTCATTGCTTTTATCGCTTCCTCAACTTCCTTCTCAGTTATCTTCTCTGTCGGTCCTAAAACTGGGTTACTCTCTATGTTGCCATCCCATTCATTCTCTGTATTCAACAGCATTTCCATATATCTTTTCCATCTTCCTTTAATTCCATCTGGGTCCACAACGATTTGTCCCACTTCATCCTTCAAGCAACTCACCCCCATCACATCACACCTCTCTTTCGCTATCTGCTTTGCAATCCTGAATACCACTCTCTGACCCTCTTCCGAATCCAAGCTTTCTCCGAACATTTTCCTACATGCCTCCTGTGCCTTTGCTACCTCTTTCTTTGCAGCCTTCTTGGCTGCCTTATAACTTTCATGCTCTGCTTTTTCTGCTCCCGTACCCTTCGCCTTCTGCCACTCCTTGAACTTCTTCCTCTTCTCGTCAATCCTCTTTCCAACTTCCTCATCCCACCACCATGTTTCCGAGTGCCTCGGTGGTCCTTTTGTCCATCCACATACCTCACCAACAGCTCCCAACAGACTATCTTTCATTGACATCCAACCACGTTCAAGCTCAACCACATCATCCTCTACCCTATTCCGCCTCTCTTTTAATGCCTCCCTTACTGTCACCGCTTTCAACCTCCACACCTTCATTCTTGGTTGGTACTTCACCCGCCGAGCTCTCCTCGCACCTTTCACCCTTATGTCGCAGACAACCAAGTGGTGCTGTGAAACAGCTCCTCCCCCGGGATCACCTTTGTGTCCTGGAAGTGCCCCCTATCTCGCCTACGCACCATCAGGTAGTCAACGGTTGTCGTCGACCCACCGGACGTGTATGTAACAAGCTTATTATCCTCTTTCTGGAACTGAGTATTACAAATCAACAAATCAGCTCCATCAGCAAACTCCAAAATGCTTTCACCTTCTCCATTTCTCACACCACTCCCTCAAAACCGTCCATACTCCTTCCCACATGTCCATTTCGGTCTCCTCCTACCACAACAACTTCCTCATCTTTCACGTTTTCCATCAGCTTCTCTATCGCACACCAGAACTTGTCCTTCTCTTCATAGCTCCGACCAACCTGCAGAGCATATCCCGAGATGACGTTCACCAAGAGCTTTCCAATCATCATTTTCACCATCAGCAACCTATTACTCACTCTCGTCACACTCACCACACTGTCTACAAACTCCTCAGAAAACAGGACACCAACACCATTCACGCCCTCCGGGCACCCTTGCCACACAAACTTGTATTTCTGTCCCTGCCTACCCTTCACCATTCTCACACCACTTCTCTTCCATCTCGTCTCTTGCACACAACATATGTCCACTCTTCTTCTGATCAATACTTCCACCACTTCTCCTGATCTCCCTGTCATTGTCCCTGGAATTGTGAATGGAATTCATAAAGGCCACCGAAAAAGATTTGATTGTTTTGTAATATATTAAAGTCTTTTATTCTCTCATAAATTTCATCTCCATCCAGAATGTTAATAAATAATATGTTGAGGTTTGATTTTTCTTTTAAATAGTTGTTGAGCAGAGATAAAATGATAAACTTCCTTCGAAGTTCTGCTCTGAGCTTCTCTGGAACCACATGTCATTTTAAAATTGTAGTAAATTATTTTTCCATCCATTAAATCTTTTTAAACTTCTCAGTCTGCATGCTTTATTTACGCTTTTCTTGGATATTTCTTCGATTAGACTTTGATATTTGTCAACATTCATTATGTTTCCCATTTAAATACCCTGGTTGTAATTTTATCCACTCTGGTTTTTTTTTTGTTTTTTTTTGCCTCTATACTCTTCCAGAGATTTGAGGTCATTTATATAGGAGTAATTTTACTTTAAATGATTTTTGAATAGATAAGATATCTGAAATACTGAGGAGGATTATTTAGAGGTGAGGATGTACCGACAAGCGGTCTCTGTTCAAACTCCATTAACACTCTTAGGGTATAAAGAGGTAAGAGTAAGAGAGTGGGGGGCAGAGGGATGGGGTTAGGGGGGGTAGGAATGTGGGGTGGATGGGGGATAGTATCTTGTTGGGGGTGAGGGGAGGTAAAATAAAGTGGGGAGGGTGAGGGGATTAAAAAATTTTTAGACACTACCGGTCAAAAGTTTAGGTACACCCAACTTAAAAAAAATATTTTACTGTTTCATGTGCAAAATGGACATAATATGTGAACAAAACTCTTACCAAAGATAAATCTGCTTATCTACTGATAATATATTGTGCTTCAATGCATCTTTCTTGTGTGAAACGTGGGTTTAAAGCAATTTTTGGAAATAGGTCAAAAAGTGCAATACAAAATCTAAACCGAAATGTGAAGTTAATATTATAAACATTTCATGTAAGGAGCAAAAACTGTTTACAAATACTCTGCTCTGTGTGGAATGAATGTTTGTTTTTAGTTTCTTCATCACGTGCAATGTCTATTATTGCCAGGCATTGTAAAAAATGTTTACAGAAAGGCCAGCCATACAATCTAATGAGTGTTTTGTGTTTCATGAACATGGGTGCCAAAGTTCAGCTAACGCCAGAAAAAAGATAGGCAATTGTAACTTTGAGAAAAGAAGGCCAATCGTTGAGAAAAATTGCAAAACAATTAGAAGTGTCAGTCAATGCAGTTGCTTGTGCCATTAAACGACATAATGAAACTGGTAAAAATGCGGATAGAAAACGTTCTGGTCGACCAAGAATCACAACAGAATCGCAGGACAAGTAATCCGAGTCACCAGTCTGCACAACAGACGTCTTACAGCACCGGAAATTAGAGCCTAGCTAAACAGCTCCAGCATTGCAACTGTTTCAAGGCCTTCTTTTCTAAGTTACAATTGTCTGCCTTTTTCTGGCATTAGCTGAGCTTTGGCAACCAAAAACACACTCATTAGATTGTATGGCCGGCCTTTCTGTCAACATTTTTTGCAACACCTGGCAATAATAGACATTGCATGTGATGAAGAAACTAAGAACAAACATTCATTCCACACAGAGCAGAGTATTTGTAAACAGTTTTTGCTCCTTACATGAAAAGTTTATAACATTAACTTCACGCTTCAGTTTAGATTTTGTATTGCACTTTTCGACCTATTTCCAAAATTGCTTTAAACCTATGTTTCACACAAGAAAGATGCATTTAAGCACAATATATTAATAGTAGATAAGCAGATTTATCTTTGGTAAGAGTTTTGTTCACATGTTATGTCCATTTTGCACATGAAAGAGTAAAATAAAAAAAAATGATGGGTGTACCTAAACTTTTGACCGGTAGTGTGGTTGAAGCTCATGGAAGAGCTCAGTCCTAGAACTATCAAAACCCCCCTACTTACCTCGGAGTAGAAGAGGGCCACCAGATCTGTCACACCAAAACTGCGTCATAATTTGCCCAAAAGATTGCAATATAGTTGCATTTAAACCATGTTGGGGAAACGAATTATAAAATATTTTGCAGTGATGAAGAAGATCTCAATTATATGATATAGAGCTAGAAACCACAGCGTAAAGCTTCTGAAAGTGCCACCCTCCTCAAAACCGGCTTGAGATGAGTAGAAGAGGTGTAAATTTGGATTTTTTTTTTTTTTTTTTTTTTTTTTTTTTTTTGTATACAATATCGAGGCTCGTGAAAGAGCGAACATTAATCACACAGAAAGACAAACCGACACATAAAACATATAACATAGGGAGCGGTAGACAAGATGGGGAGAGAGGGGGAAGGACACAAACACAACATTTGAGAGCAGGGACCGAGAGACATGGAGACATCGAGAGATCTGAGAGAGGGCGAGGGCTTTGGGGGGGGGGGGGGCGTGGGAAGGGGGCAGTGGGAGAGGTATAAAACATATGGACACTGCCAGGACTTCCAGGAAAGAAGTTGGAATTTCAAACAAGGTGGATCTGGGGTGAATTAGCGGGGGTAGAAAAGATCAAGGTTTTGGATGGGGGAAGATAAGAGATGGTGGTGAACAGCTGTTTTAAAGACCTGGAGGGAGGAGTGGGATTGAAGGGAGTGAGGGAGTTTGTTCCAGAGGCGGGAGAAAAGAGGAATGAAAGAGTGAAGGTGAGCGGAGAGCCGAGATTTCGGCAGTTTAACCATCAGAGGGTTGCTGGCATGAGCTGGAATGAGCTGGAATGTAGAGTCAGAGATTGCCCTCATTTGTCAAACGTATTTCATGAATGAGGCATGATGCATGGGGAACACACGGAAAAGAAAAACATTTCGAGAATCAATGGCAAAAGTCAAAAATATCTACAAAGGTCGAGACATGGTTGAATCTGGAATAAATTATGCACGGTTCGACCTACGATGTTGGCTCATGCTGGCTTTTGGAGACTGTGGCATCTCCCCAATGTGATGATCCTTGTAGAGCTGGTCCTCAATCTGCACCAGTTGTTGTCTCGGAGTGTTTTGGGGCTTGAAGGGAGTGGAGATCCCCAACCTCGAGAAAGATCATTTTGCCCTGTCCCATCGTCCTGCAACATACGGTACGGTGACCAAAGTTCTTTATTTTTTCTTGGCAGTTGGATGAATGTATATTCTTAAGACCCTGTGAGGCCTATTTTACAAATGTGAACAACAAACTTGTAAACAAACTTTGCATTCATTTGGTTTGTTGCATATGAGATGTAACTTGTAAGTTCAGAAATGCAAGAAGTGAAGATAAAATGACGATCAAAAACTAAGGTTGTAAAATTTGTGACAGGAAGGAAAAAAAAAAAAGTCTGGTTAATTCCTCGATTAATTGTTTAAACAAAAACTGCCTTTACATTTGTCTGAATTTTCACACCAATTGATCAAACCTCTTCTCTCACCTCCTCGGACAGGCATATCCGTTTAACTTCTCATCAAATTTTTACCAATTACCCCTTCTCAGCCTTCCGCATATATGAGATGACAAAGTTCAAAACACATTCGACTGAATAAGGTGGTAAAAGGAGAGAATGATTTTTTTAAACCTTCATATTAATGAGAAAGAAAGAGAAGGTAAAATGTCAAAAGGATTGAAATGATCCTGGAAGTTCACACCTGTAAAACCTCGTTTTGAAATCACTTTTGATTTGTTGATTATAAATTTGTTTCTTTGTGTTCCTTCGTATCAATGAAACAAACATTTTAGTCATGGAAAAACTTTAAAAAAAATTCTGTGTCTGAAGTATCATTTCATTATTGCTATTCTGACATCGTCCAACACTTATTTCCATTTGTGAGACTTCAAAGTTCAAGATTTGGTCAGCTGGTTGGTTTAGTTGAGCGGCATTGGTCCAAGTACGATGCTGGTGCACCGGGTGTGGATTGCTGGACATCGTGTTCAATAGCGCTTCTGAAGAGCATCCCTTGCTGCACAGGTAGCGATGCCCAGATCCGAATGTTGCCGAATGGGAGCAGCAAGCGCTGTGTTGAGATTTCCTTGCTCTTGTGAAGCTATGCTTGGTCGTGGTCCACCCTTTGGCCTCTTTTTCAAACCAAGCCTTATGGAAAGGCCAAGGGCTGCAGACATCTCCTTTCCCCTCTGCACTCCTGCTCGGTCGTCGTATGGTCTTCATTCGCTTTGTATACGTCTAGGAGATGGGTTCAAGAGTACTGTGACACTGAACCTCTCACTGACTCCATATTTTTCTGTCACCAAGGGCTGGAGCTCTAAAGAGACACTGAAAATTGGATCCTCTTTCTCTTTCTGGCCCAGTTTTTCCTCTTTGTTTCTTTTATCTTTCGAGGTGATTGCTGCTTTGGAAATCTAGTGACAATTTAGTCTTAGTTGTTTTGAATACATATATCTGACTTGATATGCCTCGGCGTTTGATTTGGTTTGAATGTTTATAATTTTTGATATTTGGCATTTGGAAGGTTTGGTGTTGTTCAAGCGGTGCGTTGGCAATGAGGTGTTAAATTGTGGAGACGTGGTGCCAATGTGTAGTTTGGTAAAAAGAAAAAAAAAGTGGGGAAATTTGGCTGTAACGGGAAGGATTGCTTGTACGGTGCTGGGGTGTGGAGGGGGTGAAATTATTGTAATGGTTCACTCACTACTTTAACATAATTCACACATCACTTTATCTATAACACAACCTGACATGTTGTGTGATGAAATCGTCATATGCAATCGTCATCCAAGTTACGACACGGATGTTGTTCGCCTCATGGCCGCTACGCGACCCTTTCGCGGTTCCTATATATATCAGCGCGGACAGGAGATGTACATCCATAATCGAAATGTAACTCTCTCTCGCTACTCTGGGCTTCCCTAGAAAGGTAACGACTCTGCTATAAATATCACAAGCTCGCTTATAGTTATACTACCTGTACGCACCTGTATGCAACCGTTGCTACTCATGTGATGCTGATTTAATGCCTGTTGCTTGAATGTATTCTTTAGGAATGCCTTTGGATCTAAATGATATTAAAGCCTACCTAGAGGTCCAGTCGTGTCAGAGTTCGATTTTCACGACATTTAATATCATTTAGATCTTTGAGATCGCCGGATGATGATCGTGGTACCGCCTCGCGGAGCCGACCCTCAAGCGGAGGGATCTGCGTCGGAGTTGCTCCTTGGCTCAACGCGCGGCAGAATAACTTTGCGGCTCACGAGACCAACTTTCTCCTGACATCGCTCGGAATCAACCCACGCTCCCGCACTGCTCGCTGCGGCGCTACGGAGAAGAACGCCCGGCGGAGGACCCGTCGAGCTCGCTCCAGCGACGGAGCTCCGACTCCTCTCGCCACCGGTCTGCCTCACGAGGGCCGGATACGATGGGGACCTCGCAAGCCTTCTGCGGGACCGCGTCGTCAAAACGCAGGCTGCTCTCCTGTAGCGTAGGCCCGAAAGCCGGAGCAGGCATGACTCCGGCACAGCACCTGCTGAAGGAGGCCACTGGGAAATGACCTGGGCCGCAACCCCCTGTCGGAACAACGGACCCGCTTGGAGCCGAAGGTATGAACCTCGCCTCGGTTACTCGAATCGCTAACGGCTCCGTCCGAGAGAACCATCCCGCTTCCGGAGCTCCCCCGCAGCCGCCGCTGCCCGGCCTACCCGGTATGCAAAACGTTACTCGTGTGGACATCGGCCGCATCCTCGCTCCGAATGCCGGCCCGACAGGCGACGTGTCACCTGTGCTCCACTAAGGCCCTTTTGCGAAAGGTCTGCAGAAAGGCCGCTCGGGGCACGCATTCCGCTGATCGTGATTCCGTGACGAGCGGAGATCAGCGGAACATAGAGCTCACGACCGGCTCCACTCCGACAACTCGCGACTCTGTGGCCCCTCTCCTCCGCGTGAATCACGCACTGCTCGTCGGAATCACGCCGCGTCTCTCTCACGACCGGCTCCACTCCGACCACTCGCTACTCTGTGGCCCATCTCCGCCGTGCGGATCGCGCACTACTCGTCGGACTCACGCCGGCACGACCGGCTCACTCCGACCACTCGTTACTCGGTGGAACCACCACCTCCTCCACGCGAATCGGGGCCTCCATTCTGATTCTGAGCACCTCCTCGCCGCACGTTGCTCCCGCACTCGGCGTGGCCCACGACGATCGGCGTGGCCCTCGATTCCGTTCGTTGCTCGGAATCACCTCCTACTCGCCACACGTGGCACCCATCGCGGCCCTCTCTGCGTTGCCGGCGATTCCTCGCTGCTCGTCGGATCCCCTCTTACACGCGAATCACGCGCCGCACCGTCGCTGGATGGAATCCCTACTATGCACGACGCGCCCGTTGCGCGCGCCGCATCTTCGCTGGATTCCTCTCGCCGGCCCCACTGAGTAGGGGATCGCCCGGAAACGCCTCAATGGAGGCTCGCTTGGGCCCTGGCGAGGACTCGTCGCAGCACGGACGAGTTTCTATGGACGTCGAGCGGGACCTTCATAGCCTTTCACGACACACGGGCATATGCTTCTAATGGTTGATCGTATACCTGGCTACCATGTGTATTCTATAAGTGATCGTCCTTTGTTTTCCTTGATTTGGTGTTCCCGATCTTCAAACGGCGTATTCGTTAACCACCTGCGACCATTGTAAAAATGCTGTGCATGGAATGTATGTGGACCGTATGCTTTCATTCTTCTTTTTCACACCCCGCGTTTCACCCAATTAATTTAATTTGATAAGCTGTTGGATTGCGTTTATGTGGTGTAGAGCAGGCCTGACGGACCGAAAGGCCCCTCTTCATCCTTCATGCTCAATGCACCTCCAAATGAGATGCTACGTCAGGGCGTTGTATGTGTTCGCTCCTTAGACCCGACAGCCAGGCAGGCGGGGCGCTGCTTCGGGTCGTGCGGTCTGTCGCTCCCGGGCGTGCTCGCCAACTCGACTCGGCCTGCTCGCCCCTCGGCTCGGCGGGCTCGCCCGCTCTGGATCAACGGGCCGAGACGCGGCTTTCGGTTTCCCTCGTACGCGGTGCGCCCTAGATGTTGCTTTCGCCGTCGGCCGGGTTCGTGTGCCGTGTGCCGATCTCGGGCTCGCTCGGGTGTTGCTGCGCCCTAGATGTTGCTTTCGCCGTCGGCCGGGTTCGTGTGCCGTGTGCCGATCTCGGGCTCGCTCGGGTGTTGCTGCGCGCGACTCCGTCTGGGGAGGCCGCTCGGCTGGAGCTCGCCAACCCGCCCGACCTACTTGTTGACGTCATCGACTGTATCACGCGTTCGCTTTACAGCATCTGTGACGCGTTCGCTTCGCGGCGTCATTAGCGTAATGGCGTGCTTCCCGTGATCTCATCGGGGGTTCGTTTGCCTTATCGTGTACCTTGGTGACTGCGTACCCATTGTCCTTTACGTAACGACGTGAACAACGTAACGCGGCGCTCCCTCAGGGTCGCGCGCCAGCACCATTTAGGGTGTACACGGTGACCTCGTGACATTGAGCGTCGCGCCCGACTCCCTTGACCGCATGCTCGTCCTTGACTCTGGGCTCGTTGTTATCGAACAGAGCTCTTGCCTCGTACATTTCGAGACTGCGAGACGCCTCGTCTGATTCCAATCTCCCCTCTGCCCCAGTCTGACTGTGACTCATCCTGACCCAGACTGTGAAGGCCGTCTGTCTTCGGTATGCAGCGCGCTGCAGCCACCTCCTTAACAGTTGTTTTGTCTCGTGTTTTGTCTACCTCGATGTTCTTGCGGTTTGTGGATAGTATGTCCAAGGGATATGACCATGTTGCTAATCTGCCGCGCTTCCTTGAGGTCGCGCTGGTGGATAGTCTTCTGGGTACACCGTGACCCATGGCCCCTGCGACCCTTCCTCGACATGACCCCCCCCTGAGATCGGGCCACCTCGGGAAGTTCTTGTTGCTCGCTCCGGGAGCCGTCCGGTATTCTTGTTGACTTCGGTATGTTGACCATAGATGGTCGATCCGAGCCATTCCATGTGTTACCATGGATGCCTTTGTGTCTTTGAGCGTGACTTTGAGTCCATGGATGGTCGATCCGAGCCATTCCATGTGATGAACGGATGGACGATCCGAGCCATTCCATGTGTTGAATGGATGGATTGGTCGGACATCCGTGGATGGACAGCCCATCCGGGGAGACCTTGCGTCCGTGGATGGTCGATCCGAGCCATTCCGCGGTCCGGCTGGATCCGTGCCATGCAACGATGGCGTTAACTGGATGGATCCGGGATGGCCAATCCATCCGGGACATCTAGCATGACAATCATGACAATCAATCTTAACGATCCGGGACGACGCTGGGACAAATATGGTTTGTCCAGCCGGGGCTCTCTCGGTCTGCCGATCTTCTCCGATCCTCCGCGCGCTGTGCTGCTGGACAAGCTTGCCATATGCATCCCGGAGGACCTGCGCGTTTCGCTGGAGAGGCGCGTCGTAAATGCCGGTCGTCCAGGCAGCCTTCAGAGGCCGCTCGTGTCTCGTGCGATCGCTGCCAACGGTAGATTCGCGTGCCGCTACATGAGCTTGTACAGCGTATGTACCCTTGGGAGCCAAGGCAGGTACAGACCTACTATAATGGTCTTCCTGTAGTGGCCTCCTGTTATGTAATCTTACTTACTGTTGAGGTTTACTGATTTACTGTTGAGGTTTACTGATTTACACATCTTCCGCTTCGACACCTCTTCCTGAAATGTGTTGCCCTGCGACGAATAGACATGACTTACTGAATTACACATCTTCCACACCGACACATCAGCCTGAAATGCGTTGCTTTGCGTCGTATGGACAGCCGCTCTTCGTCATGGCACACCTTATGAGCTGCGAATCGCAAAGGGTACACTTATCTACTCAGACTACCCCACTGGAAGACTACTGCTACCCACGGGCTCAACGTCTTCTCCCTGGGATGACCACTGCTTGCTCGGTCCGATATCTTCTTGACTGGGACTTCCTCCTCGACACATCTATAGCTGGGGATTGATTGCTAACCAGGCTAACAGGCTGAAACGCAGTAGCCCTGCCATCTGGATTGATGGCCCCTTGGACGTCCGACCGGCCGTGACATCTTTCAAATGTATTTCGTTCTTTGCATTCCTACGTGTTCCTCTGTATGAGTCTGCTGTTCTTCACCGCCGAGTTAAGATCTAAGCGCGGGGAGAATGTGATGAAATCGTCATATGCAATCGTCATCCAAGTTACGACACGGATGTTGTTCGCCTCATGGCCGCTACGCGACCCTTTCGCGGTTCCTATATATACACAAAGAATTAAGTTAAGCACCCCTACACAACGAATTAAGGTAAGCACCCCCTAATATATATTCTTTGTGTATATGTATACATTGGCATATATTCTAAGGTATGTGAGATCAAATAATGATTGGTATGACATTAGCAATTATCCATTGATGAAATTGAGTGATCAAAGTGAAAAAAAGTGATTGGTTGAGTCAGTGATCCGATCACGTGGGTCCTACACACGTTATTGACGCAAAGATCGCTAGAGGTCTTCTCAGAACAATGACTGTACGTTAGAAAACATAAACGTCATCCACACTGTCCGTGATGGACCTATAGCTCCATACTTAAATTGAGGTGAAAATATGCCTAAAATTCCCCAAAAATTTCACCTTAAATTATTCAGAATAAAATATTGAAAACGGCATGATTGTTATGTTTTTATGTGACCATAATATCACTTCTCCAGAAAATATAGCAATATCATGGGTATATTACACTGTTTTGACGACAACAAACTTGTAATGTGCGAGGTTGTAAAAAAACGGGGGGGGGGGTGCTTAACTTAATTCTTTGTGTATATATCAGCGCGGACAGGAGATGTACATCCATAATCGAAATGTAACTCTCTCTCGCTACTCTGGGCTTCCCTAGAAAGGTAACGACTCTGCTATAAATATCACAAGCTCGCTTATAGTTATACTACCTGTACGCACCTGTATGCAACCGTTGCTACTCATGTGATGCTGATTTAATGCCTGTTGCTTGAATGTATTCTTTAGGAATGCCTTTGGATCTAAATGATATTAAAGCCTACCTAGAGGTCCAGTCGTGTCAGAGTTCGATTTTCACGACATGTTGTGTAATAGATAAGTCTGTGTAGATCTGAGAACATTAAAAGAAGAGGAAAAGAATATGAACTTTCTTTGAGATCCATCAAGTAGATTGACAAAGAGTGATTCTGTAAGTAGATGAAAAAGTGAGGAAGAAGATTCCTTTGTCGGAGAAGACCTGATCTACTTCTGGTCTGTATCCAAATGTCTATGTGGTTTAGATAGTCGGAAAGTTTGGTCCAATAGGGAGAGATCATTGTGGTTCTGGCTTCTTTCCACCTTGTGGACTCCGTGCTGAGGGTCATGAACCCAGACTGGCCGAGCCAATTGTGACCCTTATTTGATGAATAACCTCATTCCTAATACTCGCTTGAGGGACTTTTTTGGCTATATTTACATACGGGCAGTGTATAGGCGAAGAGTCGCTGGTCTGCACAAGTTAAATTTATTATAATCACAAATTCATGATTTGCATCTCAGGATAATGGCATAATGATGATGATAATCATTGCGTAATAATCTATCTATAATTCCAGTAATCTCTGTGTGTATGTGTGTGTGTATGTGTGTGTGTGTGTATGTGTGTGTGTCGTTTGTCTGTGACCGCTGTTTCTCGACAACCACGGGTCCGATATACTTGAAACTTGCCAGGTATATTGCTGGGGACCCGAGGATGTGCCTTTTCAAGGTTTCATATTAATCGGAGAAGTAGTTACCGAGCTATGGCGATTTATTTACCAAACTCCGCAAGCCGTTCGCTTTGGACCAAACCATTTCATGTAAATAGAGGGGGGGGGGGGGGGGGATTGGCACCGTACTCGCAAGCCGTTCGCTTTGGCTTTGCGAATGGACCAAACCATTTCATGTAAATAGAGGGGGGGGATATAATTTTAGATATATATATAGTACGGGCATGCCCTAGTGTTACTAATGCTAGGATAATCTTTAGAGTGGAAAAACATTAAGCGGAAAACCTTGTAGTGAGAGATGCCTGTATTACGTATTCATTTGTTGAGCTTTTTTTATTTTCTTGTTTGTGGGTTATTCTTACAGAGAGCAGAGTGAATGGTGAAAGGTGTTCAGAGTGGTCTTCTTTCTGCAATAACATCACTTTGAAACAGCCCAAAATGGAGAAGCACCACAAGGGATCACCACCGCACAAGACCGATTGTAGCTACTCTACTTTTATCGACAAAAGTAAATTTGATCAACATGTGGGAAACGATTTGAATGAAGGACCTTTTACATGTAGTATTTGTGAAAAAGCCTTCAAAAGTTTAAATGATCTGAAAACGCACGAGACAATTCACATGTGTGAAGAGTCATATAAATGTTTTGTGTGTGCAAAGAGTTTTCAATATTTCTCGTGTATGAAGAAGCACGAGAGTGTTCACTCAGGAAAAAAGCGACACGTGTGTTCTGTTGGTGGAAAAGCCTCCAACACTTCCTCGTATCTGAAGAGACATAAGAATATTTGCATATAAGAATACTCTTCCTGTTCAGGCTGTAGTTCCCCAAGGCAGTGTTCTGGGCCCTGTGCTTTTTCTGGTCTTCATCAATGATCTCTCCGACTCACTGGAAAATCCTCTCTATCTCTTTGCCTGATGACTCCACTTTGTGCCGCTCCATACCTCATCCCTCAAATCGACAGTCTGCAGCCTCCTCACTCTCTGCAGACCTGGACAAAATCACAGACTGGTCAAACAAGTGGAACATGTCTTTCAATCCTGACAAATCTCACACTCTTACTATGTCTCTCCGAAAAGACCGACTGGACAACCCTCCCATCCACTTTCTGAATAATCCTCTCCAAGAAGTTCTGTCACTCAAGCTTTTGGGTCTCACTATCTGCCATGATCTTTCCTGGGAAAACCACATTTCAAATCTGGCCTCCAAAGCCAGTCGCCGACTGGGCATCCTCCGTCGTACGAAGTCCTTCCTTGGCACACCTGAGCTCCTCACCACATACAAGGCTTTCATCCGCAGCTCAATGGAATACTGCTCTCCCCTCTGGGCTGGTGCTCCTGCCTCACACCTAGCTCGTCTTCACGCTGTTGAAACCAAAGCGTTCAGAATCATTGGAATCTCCTGTGATGAAGCTACCTCCGAGGGCTTTTCACTTACTCACCGCAGGCAGGTTGGTGGTCTTTCTGTCTTCTACCGACTCCTCTCCGGCCTTGCTCCTCCAGCTCTCTCTGGGCTCTGTCCCCCAAATATTTCTACAGGTCGCACAAGATCTGCCTGCAACCCTCTTATGGTTAAACTGCCAAAATCAAGACTCTCTGCTCACCTTCACTCCTTCAATTCCGCTTTTCTCCCGCCTCTGGAACAAACTCCCCCACTCCCTTCAATCCCACTCCTCCCTCCAGGTCTTTAAAACAGCTGTTCACCACCATCTCTTATCTTCCCCCATCCAAAACCTTGATCTTTTCTACCCCTGCTAATTTCACCCCAAATCCACATTTTTGAAATACCAACTTCTTTCCTGGAAGTCCTTGGTGTCCTTGTGTTTATACTTCTCCCACCCCCCCCCCCCCTTCACACGCTGCCTCCCCCCAAGCCCTCCCCCTCCCACATATTCCCGATGTCCCTCACAAATGTTGTGTTTATGTGCTTCCCCTTCTCTCCCCATCGTGTCTACCGCTCCCCTTTTTATATACTTTGTTTGTTTGTCTGTTTGATTTGTTTGTGTGATAAATGTTAGCTCTTTCACGAGCCTCGATTATGTATACAAAAAAAAAAAAATATATATATATATATATATATATATATATTCACACAGATAAAAAGCCGTATAAATGTTTCGCTTGCGAAAAATCCTTCAGAAGATCCTCATGTCTGAAAAGGCATGAAAATGGTCACACAGGCAAACACACGTGTTCTGTTTGTAAGAAAGCTTTTTCAACATTATCTTATATGATTAGGCATGAGAAAATGCACATAGGCAAATACACATGCACTGTTTGTAGGAAAGATTTTGCAACAATACCTGATATGAATTTTCATGAGAAACTTCATATCAGCAGATACACATGTACTGTTTGTAGGAAAGATTTTGCAACATTACCTGATATGAATTTTCATGAGAAACTTCATATCAGCAGATACACATGTACTGTTTGTAGGAAAGATTTTTCAACGTATTGTGGGAGCTGTGCTCGCACGATAAAATCGGACAAAATGGACGACGCCAGGAATTAAGTTTCTCTGAGCTATTTATTCCCAGCTCACTCAAACGAACTCCAAAGCACTCAATCAGCTCATCGAACGGGCGGCAATATATATCAGAAACTCAACACACAAAAGCCACGCCTCTCAGGCGGGGCGTGGTATGCAAATAGATAAGCCACGCCTCTCAACGGGGCGTGGTATGCAAGGCAAGCGTTCGCCCGGTAAAGGCAAGTCTCAACACGCCCGGGCGAGTCCGGACACGTGACCGCTCGCCGGTTGCGTCATCGGCCGGTGCAGGGTAATTGTGTCATGCTACCGGTAACCGCTACACGCGCCCCCCCAGAATTAACATGCACCGGGAGAGTCAGTTTGAGGGGGGTCTTGATGACCCGGCCGAAACGACCCCTGACGATTCGCGTGGGGGTGGTAGGTGGCGGGGCGGTGGATGGCCGGGCGGGGGGCCTGGTTGATGGGGGACGGCCCCGTCGTGGAGGAAGGGCCAACCGTGGAGGTTGGTCGAGGTCCAAATGGGCTGGCTTGAGGTGGTCCACGGAGATGCGGTCCACCTTGCCGCCGATGTCGATGGTGAACGACTTGTCGTCCCTCTTCAGGACCCGGAAAGGTCCATCGTACGGCGGCCGGAGCGGTCCCCGGTGTGCGTCGTGCCGGATAAAAACGTACTCCGCAATGCGAAGTGCTGGGGGGACGTGGGGTTGTGGGCAGCCGTGGTGGGACGTGGGCACGGGGACAAATCTCCTGGCGGCCTCCTGGAGGACCGAGCGTTGGCGAGCCGCGGACCAGGGGCCGGTGGCGTCAGGGATGAATTCGCCCGGCACGCGCAGTGGCTGGCCGTAGACCAGCTCAGCGGTGGAAGCCTGGAGGTCCTCTTTAGGGGCCGTTTGGAGGCCCAATAGGACCCACGGGAGCCTGTCGGCCCAACTGTCGTCCTGGAGGCTGGCCCTGAGAGCGGCCTTCATCGAGCGGTGGAACCGCTCGCACAAGCCGTTGGCTTGGGGGTGGTAGGCCATGGTGCGGTGAAGCTTGACCCCCAAGGCCTGGGCGACCGCGCCCCAAAGCTCGGAGGTGAATTGCGGACCTCTGTCGGAGGAGATGTCCGAGGGGGCGCCGAAACGGGCAATCCAGGTGCCAATGAAGGCCTGCGCCACGTCGGCGGATGTTGTTGATGCCAGCGGGACGGCCTCCGGCCACCTGGTCGTCCTGTCCACCATTGTGAGGAGGTGGGTGAAGCCCCGTGAGGAGGGAATGGGTCCCACCAGGTCCACATTGACGTGGTCGAAGCGCCGCGCGGGCACGTCGAATGGTGCCAACGGGGCCTGGGTGTGCTGGTGGACCTTCGCGCGCTGGCAGGCGACACAGGCATTGGCCCAGTCGCGGACGTCTTTACGGAGCCCGTGCCAGACGAATTTCGCTGCTACGAGCTTCTGTGATGCTTTCCGGCCCGGGTGGGAAAGGCCGTGGAGGGCGTCAAAAATGTGCCGCCGCCATCCGGTGGGCACGATGGGGCGAGGTTGGCCCAGGGAGACGTCGCACAGGAGAACTGTGCCTGTGTCCTTGAAGGGGACGTCGGCCAACCGCAGGCCTGTGTCCGCTGTCCGGAGGGCTTGCACCGTGGGGTCAGCGGTCTGGTCGGCCGCCATGCGGGCGAAGTCCACACCCAGGTGGACGGCATTCGCGCCGGACCGGGAGAGGCAATCGGCCACAGCGTTGTCCTTGCCCGCGACGTGCCGGATGTCCGTCGTAAATTCGGACACGGCGGAGAGGTGGCGCTGCTGGCGGGCCGACCACAGCTCCATAACCTTGGCCATGGTGAAGACCAGGGGTTTGTGGTCCACAATCGCCGTGAACGGGCGGCCCTCCAAAAGATGGCGGAAGTGGCGAACAGCCAGGTAAATGCTGAGGAGCTCGCGGTCGAAAGCGCTATACTTGCGCTCATTAGGGCGAAGCTGCCGGCTGAAGAAGGCCAGCGGTTGCCAAGCTCCGTTCACCCACTGTTCATGCACGGCGCCCACCGCGTAGTCGGAAGCGTCCGTGGTGAGGGCGATGGGTGCTTCGAGCGCCGGGTGCGCCAGCATGGTCGCGTTGGCGAGGGCCAGCGTAGCGCCGGTGAACGCCGCATCCATTTCTGTGGTCCAGGCGACGTCGTGCTTGGCCGGCTTGCCCCGGAGGGCTTCGTACAGGGGGCGCATGAGTTGGGCGGCGCGAGGCACGAACCGGTGGTAGAAATTTACGATCCCCAAAAATTCCTGTAGGGCCTTGATGGAGCGAGGGCACGGGAAACTTGTGACTGCCTCCACCTTGGTTGGCAGCGGGACGGCCCCGCGCTTCGTGATGCGGTGCCCCAGGAAGTCGACGGCCGTTACACCAAACTGGCATTTCGCCGGGTTGATGATGAGGCCGTGCTGGCCGAGGCGCTAAAAAGCGTGCGCAGGTGGACGAGGTGCTCCGCCCAGGAAGTGTTGGCGATGTGAATGTCATCCAGGCAGACAAACAGAAAGGTGAGATCGCGCAGCACACTGTCCATCAGCCGCTGGACGGCCTGGGCCGCGTTCTTAAGGCCGAACGGCATTCGGAGGAACTCCAAGAGGCCAAAAGGTGTAATTACAGCCGTCTTCGGAGCGTCGGCCGGCCGGACAGGTACCTGGTGGTAGCCCCGAATGAGGTCGACCTTGGAGAAGATCACCCGCCCCGCCAAACGGGCGGAAAAGTCCTGTAGGTGTGGTATCGGGTACCGGTCGGGGGTGGTGGCGTCGTTCAGGCGGCGGTAATCACCGCATGGTCGCCATCCGCCACCCGGTTTGGGCATGATGTGCAAGGGCGAGACCCACGCGCTATTCGAGCGCCGCACAATTCTCAATCGCTCCAGCGCGTCGAATTCCGCCTTCGCTACGGCGAGTTTGGCTGGGTCGAGGCGGCGAGCCCTGGCATAGACCGGTGGACCTGTGGTCGGGATGTGGTGTTCGACGCCGTGCTTGATGGCGACGGCCGAAAACGTCGGCTGCGTGAGGGCGGGAAACTCGGCGAGTAGGCGGGTGAAATCGTCCACGGCCGGGAGCATGCAGGCTAGCTTGGTCGGAGCGGAGCCGCTCAATGAGCAAGCGAGCGAGCTGAAGGTCTCCGCGTTGATGAGCCGACGCCGTTTGACGTCGACCAAAAGCCCATGCGCGCAAAGAAAATCTGCACCCAGCAAGGCCATGGGCACGTTCGCCGTGATGAAGTCCCACCTGAAGCGCTGGCCCCCGAAGCAGAATTCGATGCTGCGCAAACCGAAGGTGCGGATGGAGGAACCGTTTGCGGCGACCAAAGCGGGGCCGCAAAGCGTGGCCTGTTTGTCCTCCACCGAGGCGGGTATCATGCTCAGCTGAGCGCCGGTGTCGCACAAAAAACGCCGCCCGGACTCCGTGTCCATGATAAACAGAAGGCTGCCTGAATGGCCTACGCTCATGGCAGGCAGCGAGCGCCGGCCTGGTCGCTTCCCGACCCGCCGAAAGTGCACAGTGGGCGGCACGTTCTGGCCTTCTGCCCGAACCTGGCGTGGTAATAGCACATGGTCCGCTCTGGTGGAGGCTCCGGCGGTCGCGTCGGGTTCGGCCGACGGGGCGTCGCGGCGGCCGCAGCTGTCAGTGGCGCGTACTCGGCTGGTGGAGGCGCCGGTCGTGGCGCAGGCGTTGCCTCGGTTGGCCCAGGGTCCCAGGCGGCCGCTCCGACGTGTCGCCTGGCCGAGCAAAATTTATCGGCCTCCTTGGCCAGGGCGCGAGGGTCCGTGATGGGCGAATTAGCCAAAGCTAACCGTACCTGCCCTGGTAGCCGCTGGAGAAACAGCTCGCGGAAGAGGAAGTCCTGGCTGTGGTCACCGAGAAGAGCAAGCATGTGGTCCATGCTTTCGGACGGACGGGCCTCGCCCAGCTCCGGGAGGTGTCGTAGTTGTCGTGCGCGTTCGGTCTCCGTGAGTCCAAACGCACCGAGGAGTAGGCCTTTGAGCGCGCCGTATTTGTCGGCGTCCGGCGGGTGCTGTAGGAAGCTCAGAACCCGGGCAGCGGAGGAGGCGATGAGCGCGGAGACGACGTGGTGGTAGCGCGTCGTGTCCGTAATTTTTCGCAGGGCGAATTGAGAAACCGCTTGAGCAAACCAAACGGCCGCGTGAGATTCCCAAAAGCCCGGGAGCTTCAAAGCTACAGCTGACTCCATCGCCGTGTTCGTAGAAAGGGGTCACCAATTGTGGGAGCTGTGCTCGCACGATAAATTCGGACAAAATGGACGACGCCAGGAATTAAGTTTCTCTGAGCTATTTATTCCCATCTCACTCAAACGAACTCCAAAGCACTCAATCAGCCCATCGAACGGGCGGCAATATATATCAGAAACTCAACACACAAAAGCCACGCCTCTCAGGCGGGGCGTGGTATGCAAATAGCTAAGCCACGCCTCTCAACGGGGCGTGGTATGCAAGGCAAGCGTTCGCCCGGTAAAGGCAAGTCTCAACACGCTCGGGCGAGTCCGGACACGTGACCGCTCACCGGTTGCGTCATCGGCCGGTGCAGGGTAATTGTGTCATGCTACCGGTTACCGCTACAGTATCTTCTATGAAGATACATGAGAGAAGGCACATGATCAAACCAACATGTTCTGTTTGCCAGAGGAGTTTTACAACATTATCTTATATGAAGAAACATGAGGGCATTCACATGGCATACAAATGCTCCGTCTGCGAAAGGGCTTTTGCAACATTTTCATATTTGAAAAGGCACGAGATGATTCACACAGGCCAAAAACCATACACATGTTTCTTTTGTGAAAAAGGCCTTGTGACACCCTTCGGCCATAAAATTAACGAGAGAATTCACACGGGCAAAAAGCCAGACTGGTGCTCTGTTTGTAAAAAGGCTTTTCGGTCAATATCTAAAGAATGGGCATGAGAAAATTAATATCAGCAAACCCGACATGTTCTATCTGTGAAAAAGCCTTCATGACACCCTTTCGCCTGAAAGAGCGTGAGAGAATTCACTTTGGTGAAATTCACATGGCTAAGAAAAGGTCAAATTAATTGGGATGGAGAACGAGTCATAAATGCCCAGGACCAGGGACACTACACTATTACACTAATGGCTTTAAGAAAATGGTGGGATTGAGCCAATCGGACAAATGCAGGTTTTGTGAAGCAGACACAGAAAGTACCAGTTACCTCCTTTTGGGATGTAAAACACCCATGTCAGAACAGTTGAACACAGAAAGACATGATAGCGTCTGTAGAGTAATCTGTATGCACATCTGTAAACATTTCAACATTCCGGTGCCAGAACAATCATGGAAACACAAACCGAACTCGATCCTTGTAAATGAACGTGTGCTGCTCACACATGACAAAATGATCCCACCAAGTGACATCCCCCATCCAAAACCTTGATCTTTTCTACCCCCGTTAATTCACCCCAGATCCACTTTTTTGAAATACAAACTTCTTTCCTGGAAGTCCAAGCAGTGTCCGTGTTTTTTTTTACCTCTCCCACCCCCCCCCCCAATCCCTCTCCCTCCCACAGATGTCCCGATGTCCCTGCTCTCTATCTTGTCCCCGCTCCCTTTATCATATGTTTTATGTCAGTTTGTATTTTTGTGATCAATGTTAGCTCTTACACGAGCCTCGACCTTGTATACAAAAAAAAGACCAAAAAAAGTGTAGACATCAAGAGAACTTCCTCCCACCTCATAAAACCCACATATGGAGATAACTACCGACGTGAAAATTTATACAAATGCTGTCATGACTTTTACATCATTAAGGGATATAAATGCACATGAGAGAATCCACACGTGCATTCTACATGCTAAAATATACTGTGCTAACTTTCAGAGAGATAGTCTCCCCCTTTTTATTTGTTTTGCTTGCTTCTGGATGCCTCATATAACCTGATGGACAACTGATGAAAACGGGTACATTGTTCGGGAACCACAAAATCTTCTCCAAAAAACTGCATTCTGAGATTGGACCTCCCAGGTGGTCTCGTGGGACTCGGCATGGTGCACAGAACGATGACCGTGTGATTGGAAATGTTACACTGGAAATTGAAACAACGAATACAGCTCCGATTATCGCAAAGGAGATTGAAGAAACTTTCAAACAAGATATGAACCATTCATTATGCATCGATTATTGGGAGAATGACGAAAGAGTAGGACAATTAAAAAAAAGTGCTGGACACATTTGGAAGAGATAAGAAAGGCACGTTGAAGTGACAAAGAAAAGGTCAGCTTAACTAGGATGGAGATGAACATATAATAAATGGCCGACATCAACAACACTCTACCGATGGCTTTAGGAAAAGTGGGTTCTGCAAGGTCAAAACTGAAAAGACTAATTACCTTCTCTCAGGACACAAAACACTCATGTCAGAGCAGCTGCACACAAAAAGGCACAATCATGCATGCAGAATAATCCAAAAACTTCAATTTCCCAGTCTCAGAAAAATCATGGAATCGCAAAGCAAAAGCGATCGTTGAAAATGAGAAAATTGTTCTCATGTATGATCTGACCATCCCATTGAGGGTGTACCTGACGAACCATTACGACCGTGGAACGCAAATACAAAAAGGTAAGGATGGCATTGCTCATCAAGGTGTAAGTACCCAGAGACGTTGTCCTAAACAATGATGGAATTAGAAAAACGATCAAGTACCAGGATCTGGAAAATGAAATCGAGAGAACCTGGAAGCGGGAAATGCCGAGGGACAACGGTGCACTTGGAAGTTGGAGCGACGGGAGTAATAAACCGGAACCTCACTGAAATTTGAAAGGTTATACCGGGGAGTATTACAAACAACTAACTATAATTGGAAAATAAAGAATATAGCAAGTTGAGGTTTTCCGTACAGTGAAAAAGTTAAGTGCCGACATTTCAAGACTTAACAATTTTTGTCTTCTCGGAGCTAGCCCAAGATCCTGAACATCACAAGTTGGTCCTAGAAATGTCATCCCAGGAAAATTGAGGTAGATACCTGGGAGGAGTCCTTTTCACCTTCTAAATTGCACAAATGTTGTTGCACTTCTCTAAATTGCACTTCTCTCATATCTGATAGTTGCAGCCCTTTAACATTCCATTTTACCGATGCTCCCCTCCCATTCTGCTGTGTATTCAATATGAAGAATTCGAAATGTCTGGATTTGAAAAAGTAAAGAATGTTCAAAAGAATAACCTTCCTAGAAAAAGTCATGTGACAAAGACTTTGATGGGAATCATAAAGACCAGAAAATGTTAGAAAGGATTGAAAGTCTTTAGTTAGGAAATGCATATTTTTAAAAAAACTGTCATTTTAAAGGTTTCTGTAATGACTGTATATTTTAGTGTTTTAATAATCATTTTTACTATATCGGTGATTATAAATGTGAGTCTTTATGTATTTATGAAAAAGAAAAACAATAAATCACATTGAGAGTTCAATATTGAAGATCTGATCGCCTGGACGATTGTTGGTTTGTGCAACATTGGTACGAGTTGGCTACTCCTGTACACTGGTTATGGACCGATGGATGTTGTTCGGAAGAACATCGTTTGCTGCACGGGTTGTGATGCTCAGTTACACTGGTGAGAGGACCAAGTGGGGGAGGGGGTGGGTCATTTTGGGAAAGGGGGGGATTGGGAGGGAGTGTGGCTGGCTTACTTTGAAAAATATTATTTTTTTATAATTATCCCTATGCTTTGAAAAAAAAACAAATTGGGGGGTGGGGGGGGGGGATATTTTAATGTGATCTGTCTGTCCGGCACGTTATATCCTCCTAAACGGTTGTGCAGAAATTCACCAAACCTGGTAGTTATGATCACCACATGGGAAGAATTTTTTGGCTCTGCCCCCTGCGGTACAGGGTCAAATACCAAAAATGCAATTATGGGTACATTTATAAACACTTTCGAATGGAACTTTGTATATGCAATCAACATTGGGGGACACATGAAATATTGAACTTATTTTTGGATTTGCTCCCCTCCCCGGCCGGTTCATACATAAGGTGGGAGCTTAGGGTCACGGGTCAAAACGGAAGATTTTCTTTCAACTCAAAATTTGATATTGAGCCATTCCTGATGGAAGTTCGACACCATCCAATCACACCATAACTTTATTACATAGGTTTCGAACAGATGCCCATGTAAAAAATACCACAATAGAAAAAAACAGAAGCCTTTTATTATTGCGCTGGTTGAAAAAGATTTTTTAAAATCACATTTCTCAACAGCAAAGATATTGCAGCACATCTTCCGTTCATATTAGTACCTTAGTTCATTTTACACAATGAAAGTACCGATCCTTTGTTCTTATTGGTACCTCCATTCATTTTACACAATGAAACTACTGATCCTCAGTTCAAATTGGTACCTTGGTTCATTTTACACAATGAAACTACCGATCCTTTGTTCTTATTGGTACCTTGGTTCATTTTACACAATGAAACTACCGATCCTTTGTTCTTATTCGTATCTTGGTTCATTTTACACAATGAAACTACTGATCCTTTGTTCTTATTGGTACCTTGGTTCATTTTACACAATGAAACTACTGATCCTTTGTTATTATTGGTACCTTGGTTCATTTTACACAATGAAACTACTGATCCTTTGTTCTTATTAGTATCTTGGTTCATTTTACACAATGAAACTACCGATCCTTTGTTCTTATTGGTACCTTGGTTCATTTTACACAATGAAACTACTGATCCTTTGTTCTTATTGGTACCTTGGTTCATTTTACACAATGAAACTACTGATCCTTTGTTCTTATTGGTACCTTGGTTCATTTTGCACAATGAAACTACCGATCCTTTGTTCTTATTGGTACCTTGGTTCATTTTACACAATGAAACTACTGATCCTTTGTTCTTATTGGTACCTTGGTTCATTTTACACAATGAAACTACCGATCCTTTGTCCTTATTGGTACCTTGGTTCATTTTACACAATGAAACTACCGATCCTCTGTTCTTATTGGTACCTTGGTTCATTTTACACAAAGAAAACTTCCGATCCTTTGTTCTTATTGGTACCTTGGTTCATTTTACACAATGAAACGACTGATCCTTTGTTCTTATTGGTACCTTGGTACATTTTACACAATGAAACTACTGATCCTTTGTTCTTATTGGTACCTTGGTTCATTTTACACAATGAAACTACTGATCCTTTGTTCTTATTGGTACCTTGGTGCATTTTACACAATGAAACTACTGATCCTTTGTTCTTATTGGTACCTTGGTTCATTTTACACAATTAAACTACCGATCCTTTGTTCTTATTGGTACCTTGGTTCATTTTACACAATTAAACTACTGATCCTTTGTTCTTATTGGTACCTTGGTTCATTTTACACAATGAAACTACCGATCCTTTGTTCTTATTGGTACCTTGGTTCATTTTACACAATGAAACTACCGATCCTCAGTTCATATTTGCACCTTAATTCATTTTACACAATTAAAGTACCGATTCTGGGTTCAAATTGGTACCTTGATTCATTTTACACAATGAAACTAAAGATCCTTTGTTCTTATTAGTACCTTGGTTCATTTTACACAATGAAACTACTGATCCTTTGTTCTTATTAGTACCTTGGTTCATTTTACACAAAGAAAACTGCCGATCCTTTGTTCTTATTGGTACCTTGGTTCATTTCACACAAAGAAAACTTCCGATCCTTTGTTCTTATTGGTACCTTGGTTCATTCTACACAATGAAACTACCGATCCTTTGTTCTTATTGGTACCTTGGTTCATTTCACACAAAGAAAACTTCCGATCCTTTGTTCTAATTGGTACCTTGGTTCATTTTACACAATGAAACTACTGATCCTTTGTTCTTATTGGTACCTTGGTTCATGCTACACAATGAAACTACCGATCCTTTGTTCTTATTGGTACCTTGGTTCATTTTACACAATGAAACTACTGATCCTTTGTTCTTATGAGTATCTTGGTTCATTTCACACAGAAAACTACCGATCCTTTGTTCTTATTGGTACCTTGGTTAATTTTACACAATGAAACTACTGATACTCAGTTCATATTTGTACCTTAATTGATTTTACACAATGAAACTACTGATCCTTTGTTCTTATTGGTACCTTGGTTCATTTTACACAATGAAAGTACCGATCCTTTGTTCTTATTAGTATATTGGTTCTTTTTACACAATGAAACTACTGATCCTTTGTTGTTATTGGTACCTTGGTTCATTTCACACAAAGAAAACTTCCGATCCTTTGTTCTTATTGGTACCTTGGTTCATTTTACACAATGAAACTACTGATCCTTTGTTCTTATTGGTACCTTGGTTCATTTTACACAATGAAACTACTGATCCTTTGTTCTTATTAGTATCTTGGTTCATTTTACACAATGAAACTACCGATCCTTTGTTCTTATTGGTACCTTGGTTCATTTTACACAATGAAACTACTGATCCTTTGTTCTTATTTGTACCTTGGTTCATTTTACACAATGAAACTACTGATCCTTTGTTATTATTGGTACCTTGGTTCATTTTTCACAATGAAACTACTGATCCTTTGTTCTTATTAGTATCTTGGTTCATTTTACACAATGAAACTACTGATCCTTTGTTCTTATTGGTACCTTGGTTCATTTTACACAATGAAACTACTGATCCTTTGTTCTTATTGGTACCTTGGTTCATTTTACACAATGAAACTACTGATCCTCAGTTCATATTTGCACCTTAATTCATTTTACACCATAAAAGTACCGATTCTGGGTTCAAATTGGTACCTTGATTCATTTTACACAATGAAACTACTGATCCTTTGTTCTTATTGGTACCTTGGTTCATTTTACACAAAGAAAACTACCGATCCTTTGTTCTTATTGGTACCTTGGTTCATTCTACACAATGAAACTACTGATCCTTTGTTCTTATTGGTACCTTGGTTCATTTCACACAAAGAAAACTTCCGATCCTTTGTTCTTATTGGTACCTTGGTTCATTTTACACAATGAAACTACTGATCCTTTGTTCTTATTAGTATCTTGGTTCATTTCACACAAAGAAAACTACCGATCCTTTGTTCTTATTGGTACCTTGGTTCATTCTACACAATGAAACTACTGATCCTTTGTTCTTATTGGTACCTTGGTTCATTTCACACAAAGAAAACTTCCGATCCTTTGTTCTTATTGGTACCTTGGTTCATTTTACACAATGAAACTACCGATCCTTTGTTCTTATTGGTACCTTGGTTCATTTCACACAAAGAAAACTACCGATCCTTTGTTCTTATTGGTACCTTGGTTCATTCTACACAATGAAACAACTGATCCTTTGTTCTTATTGGTACCTTGGTTCATTTCACACAAAGAAAACTACCGATCCTTTGTTCTTATTGGTACCTTGGTTCATTTTACACAATGAAACTACCGATCCTCAGTTCATATTTGTACCTTAATTGATTTTACACAATTAAACTACTGATCCTTTGTTCTTATTGGTACCTTGGTTGGTTTTGCACAATGAAACTACCGATCCTTTGTTCTTATTGGTACCTTGGTTCAATTTACACAATGAAAGTACCGATCCTCAGTTCATATTTGTAGCTTGGTTCATTTTACACAACTAGGGCATGCCCGTACGTGGGTGCCCGTTCCTTGCCAAAAAAAAAAAAAAACGCTACCCGTACGCTCTACCCCGCCCGTACGCCCGTACGCCCGTAAACAAAAAAAACAATGCTCTTCGCTTCCGCCCTTCGCTCTGACTGAATTGGGAGAAATAATGCGCATAAGAAATCGAGAAATTATTATTTTCTCCGGAAGAAATCGAATTACGAACCGTAATGGCGCACGCGCTGGGCTCGGCTCGCTCTCACATCGGCCACGCCTACGCAACAAAGCGTTCTGTGATTGGCTGCCGGAAGTGAAGTCTTCACTGTCCGGAAGGTCGCAAATCGCAGTTACGATGAATCGCAAATTAGTTTTAATTAGTTTTAAAACATAGTTTAACGGCAACATAGTTTTCCAACGTGAAATAAATGAATACGCTCTCAAATGTGCCGTCCGAGGCAGAGTCTGTTCGCCACGTTCGGCACACGTGATAGCTCGCTGCTCTCTGATTGGTTGAATCGTTTTTTGGACATAGCTCGGTAACTACTTCTCCGATTAATATGAAACCTTGAAAAGGCACATCCTCGGGTCCCCAGCAATATACCTGGCAAGTTTCAAGTATATCGGACCGGTAGTTGTCGAGAAACAGCGGTCACAGACAAACATACATACATACATACATACAAACATACAAACATACAAACATACAAACATACACACAGAGATTACTGGAATTATAGATAGACTAGGGCATGCCCGTACTATATATATATATCTAAAATTATATCCCCCCCCTCTATTTACATGAAATGGTTTGGTCCAAAGAGAACGGCTTGCGAGTACGGTGACAATCCCCCCCCTCTATTTACATGAAATGGTTTGGTCCAAAGCGAACGGCTTGCGAGTACGGTGACAATCCCCCCCTCTATTTACATGAAATGGTTTGGTCCAAAGCGAACGGCTTGCGAGTACGGTGACAATCCCCCCCCTCTATTTACATGAAATGGTTTGGTCCAAAGCGAACGGCTTGCGGAGTTTGGTAAAGAAATCGCCATAGCTCGGTAACTACTTGTCCGATTAATATGAAACCTTGAAAAGGCACATCCTCAGGTCCCCAGCAATATACCTGGCAAGTTTCAAGTATATCGGACCCGTGGTTGTCGAGAAACAGCGGTCACAGACAAACATACAAACATACAAACATACACACAGAGATTACTGGAATTATAGATAGACTAGGGCATGCCCGTACTATATATAAGCTAGGACGTGCCCGTACGTGGGTGCCCGTTCCTTGCCAAAAAAAAAAAAAAAAAAAATTTGTGTAGGGGTGTGTGTGTGTAAACATCCTAGGGCGTGCCCGTACGTGGGTGCAAAAAAACATGCGTGCAAACAACAACAACAAAAAAAAACTTTGAAACCACGTGGCAGTAACGACCACAGAACCCCCCCCCCCCTCTATTTACATGAATGGTTTGGTCCATTCGCAACGACCACAGAACCCCCCCCTCTATTTACATGCAATGGTTTGGTCCAAAGCGAACGGCTTGCAGTGTTTGGTAAAGAAATCGCCATAGCTCGGTAACTACTTGTCCGATTAATTTCAAACCTTGAAAAGGCACATCCTCGGGTCCCCAGCAATATACCTGGCAAGTTTCAAGTATATCGGACCGGTAGTTGTCGAGAAACAGCGGTCACAGACAAACATACACACATACACACATACAAACACACATACAAACACACATACACACATACACACAGAGATTAATGGAATTATAGATAGATGAAACTACCGATCCTTTGTTCTTATTGGTACCTTGGTTCATTTTACACAATGAAACTACTGATCCTTTGTTCTTATTGGTACCTTGGTTCATTTTACACAATGAAACTACTGATCCTTTGTTCTTATTCGTATCTTGGTTCATTTTACACAATGAAACTACCGATCCTTTGTTCTTATTGGTACCTTGGTTCATTTTACACAATGAAACTACTGATCCTTTGTTCTTATTAGTACCTTGGTTCATTTCACACAAAGAAAACTTCCAATCCTTTGTTCTTATTGGTACCTTGGTTCATTTTACACAATGAAACTACTGATCCTTTGTTCTTATTTGTACCTTGGTTCATTTTACACAATGAAACTACTGATCCTTTGTTATTATTGGTACCTTGGTTCATTTTACACAATGAAACTACTGATCCTTTGTTCTTATTAGTATCTTGGTTCATTTTACACAATGAAACTACTGATCCTTTGTTCTTATTGGTACCTTGGTTCATTTTACACAATGAAACTACTGATCCTTTGTTCTTATTGGTACCTTGGTTCATTTTACACAATGAAACTACTGATCCTCAGTTCATATTTGCACCTTAATTCATTTTACACCATAAAAGTACCGATTCTGGGTTCAAATTGGTACCTTGATTCATTTTACACAATGAAACTACTGATCCTTTGTTCTTATTGGTACCTTGGTTCATTTTACACAAAGAAAACTACCGATCCTTTGTTCTTATTGGTACCTTGGTTCATTCTACACAATGAAACTACTGATCCTTTGTTCTTATTGGTACCTTGGTTCATTTCACACAAAGAAAACTTCCGATCCTTTGTTCTTATTGGTACCTTGGTTCATTTTACACAATGAAACTACTGATCCTTTGTTCTTATTAGTATCTTGGTTCATTTCACACAAAGAAAACTACCGATCCTTTGTTCTTATTGGTACCTTGGTTCATTCTACACAATGAAACTACTGATCCTTTGTTCTTATTGGTACCTTGGTTCATTTCACACAAAGAAAACTTCCGATCCTTTGTTCTTATTGGTACCTTGGTTCATTTTACACAATGAAACTACCGATCCTTTGTTCTTATTGGTACCTTGGTTCATTTCACACAAAGAAAACTACCGATCCTTTGTTCTTATTGGTACCTTGGTTCATTCTACACAATGAAACAACTGATCCTTTGTTCTTATTGGTACCTTGGTTCATTTCACACAAAGAAAACTACCGATCCTTTGTTCTTATTGGTACCTTGGTTCATTTTACACAATGAAACTACCGATCCTCAGTTCATATTTGTACCTTAATTGATTTTACACAATTAAACTACTGATCCTTTGTTCTTATTGGTACCTTGGTTGGTTTTGCACAATGAAACTACCGATCCTTTGTTCTTATTGGTACCTTGGTTCAATTTACACAATGAAAGTACCGATCCTCAGTTCATATTTGTAGCTTGGTTCATTTTACACAACTAGGGCATGCCCGTACGTGGGTGCCCGTTCCTTGCCAAAAAAAAACAAAAACGCTACCCGTACGCTCTACCCCGCCCGTACGCCCGTACGCCCGTAAACAAAAAAAACAATGCTCTTCGCTTCCGCCCTTCGCTCTGACTGAATTGGGAGAAATAATGCGCATAAGAAATCGAGAAATTATTATTTTCTCCGGAAGAAATCGAATTACGAACCGTAATGGCGCACACGCTGGGCTCGGCTCGCTCTCACATCGGCCACGCCTACGCAACAAAGCTTTCTGTGATTGGCTGCCGGAAGTGAAGTCTTCACTGTCCGGAAGGTCGCAAATCGCAGTTACGATGAATCGCAAATTAGTTTTAATTAGTTTTAAAACATAGTTTAACGGCAACATAGTTTTCCAACGTGAAATAAATGAATACGCTCTCAAATGTGCCATCCGAGGCAGAGTCTGTTCGCCACGTTCGGCACACGTGATAGCTCGCTGCTCTCTGATTGGTTGAATCGTTTTTTGGACATAGCTCGGTAACTACTTCTCCGATTAATATGAAACCTTGAAAAGGCACATCCTCGGGTCCCCAGCAATATACCTGGCAAGTTTCAAGTATATCGGACCGGTAGTTGTCGAGAAACAGCGGTCACAGACAAACATACATACATACATACATACAAACATACAAACATACAAACATACAAACATACACACAGAGATTACTGGAATTATAGATAGACTAGGGCATGCCCGTACTATATATATATATCTAAAATTATATCCCCCCCCTCTATTTACATGAAATGGTTTGGTCCAAAGAGAACGGCTTGCGAGTACGGTGACAATCACCCCCCTCTATTTACATGAAATGGTTTGGTCCAAAGCGAACGGCTTGCGAGTACGGTGACAATCCCCCCCCCTCTATTTACATGAAATGGTTTGGTCCAAAGCGAACGGCTTGCGAGTACGGTGACAATCCCCCCCCTCTATTTACATGAAATGGTTTGGTCCAAAGCGAACGGCTTGCGGAGTTTGGTAAAGAAATCGCCATAGCTCGGTAACTACTTGTCCGATTAATATGAAACCTTGAAAAGGCACATCCTCAGGTCCCCAGCAATATACCTGGCAAGTTTCAAGTATATCGGACCCGTGGTTGTCGAGAAACAGCGGTCACAGACAAACATACAAACATACAAACATACAAACATACACACAGAGATTACTGGAATTATAGATAGATGAAATGGTTTGGTCCAAAGCGAACGGCTTGCGAGTACGGTGACAATCCACCCCCTCTATTTACATGAAATGGTTTGGTCCAAAGCGAACGGCTTGCGTGTACGGTGACAATCCCCCCCCTCTATTTACATGAAATGGTTTGGTCCAAAGCGAACGGCTTGCGAGTACGGTGACAATCCCCCCCCCTCTATTTACATGAAATGGTTTGGTCCAAAGCGAACGGCTTGCGGAGTTTGGTAAAGAAATCGCCATAGCTCGGTAACTACTTGTCCGATTAATATGAAACCTTGAAAAGGCACATCCTCAGGTCCCCAGCAATATACCTGGCAAGTTTCAAGTATATCGGACCCGTGGTTGTCGAGAAACAGCGGTCACAGACAAACATACACACATACAAACATACAAACATACACACAGAGATTACTGGAATTATAGATAGATGAAACTACCGATCCTTTGTTCTTATTGGTACCTTAGTTCATTTTACACAATGAAACGACTGATCCTTTGTCCTTATTGGTACCTTGATTCATTTTATACAACTAGGGCATGCCCGTACTATATATATATCTAAAATTATATCCCCCCCCTCTATTTACATGAAATGGTTTGGTCCAAAGCGAACGGCCTGCGAGTACGGTGACAATCCCCCCCCTCTATTTACATGAAATGGTTTGGTCCAAAGCGAACGGCTTGCGAGTACGGTGACAATCCCCCCCCTCTATTTACATGAAATGGTTTGGTCCAAAGCGAACGGCTTGCAAGTACGGTGACAATCCCCCCCCTCTATTTACATGCAATGGTTTGGTCCAAAGCGAACGGCTTGCGGAGTTTGGTAAAGAAATCGCCATAGCTCGGTAACTACTTGTCCGATTAATATGAAACCTTGAAAAGGCACATCCTCGGGTCCCCAGCAATATACCTGGCAAGTTTAAAGTATATCGGACCCGTGGTTGTCGAGAAACAGCGGTCACAGACAAACATACAAACATACAAACATACACACAGAGATTACTGGAATTATAGATAGACTAGGGCATGCCCGTACTATATATAAGCTAGGACGTGCCCGTACGTGGGTGCCCGTTCCTTGCCAAAAAAAAAAAAAAAAAAAATTTGTGTAGGGGTGTGTGTGTGTAAACATCCTAGGGCGTGCCCGTACGTGGGTGCAAAAAAACATGCGTGCAAACAACAACAACAAAAAAAAACTTTGAAACCACGTGGCAGTAACGACCACAGAACCCCCCCCCCTCTATTTACATGAATGGTTTGGTCCATTCGCAACGACCACAGAACCCCCCCCTCTATTTACATGCAATGGTTTGGTCCAAAGCGAACGGCTTGCAGTGTTTGGTAAAGAAATCGCCATAGCTCGGTAACTACTTGTCCGATTAATTTCAAACCTTGAAAAGGCACATCCTCGGGTCCCCAGCAATATACCTGGCAAGTTTCAAGTATATCGGACCGGTAGTTGTCGAGAAACAGCGGTCACAGACAAACATACACACATACACACATACAAACACACATACAAACACACATACACACATACACACAGAGATTAATGGAATTATAGATAGATGAAACTACCGATCCTTTGTTCTTATTGGTACCTTGGTTCATTTTACACAATGAAACTACTGATCCTTTGTTCTTATTGGTACCTTGGTTCATTTTACACAATGAAACTACTGATCCTTTGTTCTTATTAGTATCTTGGTTCATTTTACACAATGAAACTACCGATCCTTTGTTCTTATTGGTACCTTGGTTCATTTTACACAATGAAACTACTGATCCTTTGTTCTTATTAGTACCTTGGTTCATTTCACACAAAGAAAACTTCCAATCCTTTGTTCTTATTGGTACCTTGGTTCATTTTACACAATGAAACTACTGATCCTTTGTTCTTATTTGTACCTTGGTTCATTTTACACAATGAAACTACTGATCCTTTGTTATTATTGGTACCTTGGTTCATTTTACACAATGAAACTACTGATCCTTTGTTCTTATTAGTATCTTGGTTCATTTTACACAATGAAACTACTGATCCTTTGTTCTTATTGGTACCTTGGTTCATTTTACACAATGAAACTACTGATCCTTTGTTCTTATTGGTACCTTGGTTCATTTTACACAATGAAACTACTGATCCTCAGTTCATATTTGCACCTTAATTCATTTTACACCATAAAAGTACCGATTCTGGGTTCAAATTGGTACCTTGATTCATTTTACACAATGAAACTACTGATCCTTTGTTCTTATTGGTACCTTGGTTCATTTTACACAAAGAAAACTACCGATCCTTTGTTCTTATTGGTACCTTGGTTCATTCTACACAATGAAACTACTGATCCTTTGTTCTTATTGGTACCTTGGTTCATTTCACACAAAGAAAACTTCCGATCCTTTGTTCTTATTGGTACCTTGGTTCATTTTACACAATGAAACTACTGATCCTTTGTTCTTATTAGTATCTTGGTTCATTTCACACAAAGAAAACTACCGATCCTTTGTTCTTATTGGTACCTTGGTTCATTCTACACAATGAAACTACTGATCCTTTGTTCTTATTGGTACCTTGGTTCATTTCACACAAAGAAAACTTCCGATCCTTTGTTCTTATTGGTACCTTGGTTCATTTTACACAATGAAACTACCGATCCTTTGTTCTTATTGGTACCTTGGTTCATTTCACACAAAGAAAACTACCGATCCTCAGTTCATATTTGTACCTTAATTGATTTTACACAATTAAACTACTGATCCTTTGTTCTTATTGGTACCTTGGTTGGTTTTGCACAATGAAACTACCGATCCTTTGTTCTTATTGGTACCTTGGTTCAATTTACACAATGAAAGTACCGATCCTCAGTTCATATTTGTAGCTTGGTTCATTTTACACAACTAGGGCATGCCCGTACGTGGGTGCCCGTTCCTTGCCAAAAAAAAAAAAAAACGCTACCCGTACGCTCTACCCCGCCCGTACGCCCGTACGCCCGTAAACAAAAAAAACAATGCTCTTCGCTTCCGCCCTTCGCTCTGACTGAATTGGGAGAAATAATGCGCATAAGAAATCGAGAAATTATTATTTTCTCCGGAAGAAATCGAATTACGAACCGTAATGGCGCACGCGCTGGGCTCGGCTCGCTCTCACATCGGCCACGCCTACGCAACAAAGCGTTCTGTGATTGGCTGCCGGAAGTGAAGTCTTCACTGTCCGGAAGGTCGCAAATCGCAGTTACGATGAATCGCAAATTAGTTTTAATTAGTTTTAAAACATAGTTTAACGGCAACATAGTTTTCCAACGTGAAATAAATGAATACGCTCTCAAATGTGCCGTCCGAGGCAGAGTCTGTTCGCCACGTTCGGCACACGTGATAGCTCGCTGCTCTCTGATTGGTTGAATCGTTTTTTGGACATAGCTCGGTAACTACTTCTCCGATTAATATGAAACCTTGAAAAGGCACATCCTCGGGTCCCCAGCAATATACCTGGCAAGTTTCAAGTATATCGGACCGGTAGTTGTCGAGAAACAGCGGTCACAGACAAACATACATACATACATACATACAAACATACAAACATACAAACATACACACAGAGATTACTGGAATTATAGATAGACTAGGGCATGCCCGTACTATATATATATATCTAAAATTATATCCCCCCCCTCTATTTACATGAAATGGTTTGGTCCAAAGAGAACGGCTTGCGAGTACGGTGACAATCACCCCCCTCTATTTACATGAAATGGTTTGGTCCAAAGCGAACGGCTTGCGAGTACGGTGACAATCCCCCCCCTCTATTTACATGAAATGGTTTGGTCCAAAGCGAACGGCTTGCGAGTACGGTGACAATCCCCCCCCTCTATTTACATGAAATGGTTTGGTCCAAAGCGAACGGCTTGCGGAGTTTGGTAAAGAAATCGCCATAGCTCGGTAACTACTTGTCCGATTAATATGAAACCTTGAAAAGGCACATCCTCAGGTCCCCAGCAATATACCTGGCAAGTTTCAAGTATATCGGACCCGTGGTTGTCGAGAAACAGCGGTCACAGACAAACATACAAACATACAAACATACAAACATACACACAGAGATTACTGGAATTATAGATAGATGAAATGGTTTGGTCCAAAGCGAACGGCTTGCGAGTACGGTGACAATCCACCCCCTCTATTTACATGAAATGGTTTGGTCCAAAGCGAACGGCTTGCGTGTACGGTGACAATCCCCCCCCTCTATTTACATGAAATGGTTTGGTCCAAAGCGAACGGCTTGCGAGTACGGTGACAATCCCCCCCCTCTATTTACATGAAATGGTTTGGTCCAAAGCGAACGGCTTGCGGAGTTTGGTAAAGAAATCGCCATAGCTCGGTAACTACTTGTCCGATTAATATGAAACCTTGAAAAGGCACATCCTCAGGTCCCCAGCAATATACCTGGCAAGTTTCAAGTATATCGGACCCGTGGTTGTCGAGAAACAGCGGTCACAGACAAACATACAAACATACAAACATACAAACATACAAACATACACACAGAGATTACTGGAATTATAGATAGATGAAACTACCGATCCTTTGTTCTTATTGGTACCTTAGTTCATTTTACACAATGAAACGACTGATCCTTTGTCCTTATTGGTACCTTGATTCATTTTATACAACTAGGGCATGCCCGTACTATATATATATCTAAAATTATATCCCCCCCCTCTATTTACATGAAATGGTTTGGTCCAAAGCGAACGGCCTGCGAGTACGGTGACAATCCCCCCCCTCTATTTACATGAAATGGTTTGGTCCAAAGCGAACGGCTTGCGAGTACGGTGACAATCCCCCCCCCCCCTCTATTTACATGAAATGGTTTGGTCCAAAGCGAACGGCTTGCAAGTACGGTGACAATCCCCCCCCCTCTATTTACATGCAATGGTTTGGTCCAAAGCGAACGGCTTGCGGAGTTTGGTAAAGAAATCGCCATAGCTCGGTAACTACTTGTCCGATTAATATGAAACCTTGAAAAGGCACATCCTCGGGTCCCCAGCAATATACCTGGCAAGTTTAAAGTATATCGGACCCGTGGTTGTCGAGAAACAGCGGTCACAGACAAACATACAAACATACAAACATACACACAGAGATTACTGGAATTATAGATAGACTAGGGCATGCCCGTACTATATATAAGCTAGGACGTGCCCGTACGTGGGTGCCCGTTCCTTGCCAAAAAAAAAAAAAAAAAAAAATTTGTGTAGGGGTGTGTGTGTGTAAACATCCTAGGGCGTGCCCGTACGTGGGTGCAAAAAAACATGCGTGCAAACAACAACAACAAAAAAAAACTTTGAAACCACGTGGCAGTAACGACCACAGAACCCCCCCCCCCTCTATTTACATGAATGGTTTGGTCCATTCGCAACGACCACAGAACCCCCCCCTCTATTTACATGCAATGGTTTGGTCCAAAGCGAACGGCTTGCAGTGTTTGGTAAAGAAATCGCCATAGCTCGGTAACTACTTGTCCGATTAATTTCAAACCTTGAAAAGGCACATCCTCGGGTCCCCAGCAATATACCTGGCAAGTTTCAAGTATATCGGACCGGTAGTTGTCGAGAAACAGCGGTCACAGACAAACATACACACATACACACATACAAACACACATACAAACACACATACACACATACACACAGAGATTAATGGAATTATAGATAGATGAAACTACCGATCCTTTGTTCTTATTGGTACCTTGGTTCATTTTACACAATGAAACTACTGATCCTTTGTTCTTATTGGTACCTTGGTTCATTTTACACAATGAAACTACTGATCCTTTGTTCTTATTAGTATCTTGGTTCATTTTACACAATGAAACTACCGATCCTTTGTTCTTATTGGTACCTTGGTTCATTTTACACAATGAAACTACTGATCCTTTGTTCTTATTAGTACCTTGGTTCATTTCACACAAAGAAAACTTCCAATCCTTTGTTCTTATTGGTACCTTGGTTCATTTTACACAATGAAACTACTGATCCTTTGTTCTTATTTGTACCTTGGTTCATTTTACACAATGAAACTACTGATCCTTTGTTATTATTGGTACCTTGGTTCATTTTACACAATGAAACTACTGATCCTTTGTTCTTATTAGTATCTTGGTTCATTTTACACAATGAAACTACTGATCCTTTGTTCTTATTGGTACCTTGGTTCATTTTACACAATGAAACTACTGATCCTTTGTTCTTATTGGTACCTTGGTTCATTTTACACAATGAAACTACTGATCCTCAGTTCATATTTGCACCTTAATTCATTTTACACCATAAAAGTACCGATTCTGGGTTCAAATTGGTACCTTGATTCATTTTACACAATGAAACTACTGATCCTTTGTTCTTATTGGTACCTTGGTTCATTTTACACAAAGAAAACTACCGATCCTTTGTTCTTATTGGTACCTTGGTTCATTCTACACAATGAAACTACTGATCCTTTGTTCTTATTGGTACCTTGGTTCATTTCACACAAAGAAAACTTCCGATCCTTTGTTCTTATTGGTACCTTGGTTCATTTTACACAATGAAACTACTGATCCTTTGTTCTTATTAGTATCTTGGTTCATTTCACACAAAGAAAACTACCGATCCTTTGTTCTTATTGGTACCTTGGTTCATTCTACACAATGAAACTACTGATCCTTTGTTCTTATTGGTACCTTGGTTCATTTCACACAAAGAAAACTTCCGATCCTTTGTTCTTATTGGTACCTTGGTTCATTCTACACAATGAAACTACCGATCCTTTGTTCTTATTGGTACCTTGGTTCATTTCACACAAAGAAAACTACCGATCCTTTGTTCTTATTGGTACCTTGGTTCATTTCACACAAAGAAAACTACCGATCCTTTGTTCTTATTGGTACCTTGGTTCATTCTACACAATGAAACAACTGATCCTTTGTTCTTATTGGTACCTTGGTTCATTTCACACAAAGAAAACTACCGATCCTTTGTTCTTATTGGTACCTTGGTTCATTTTACACAATGAAACTACCGATCCTCAGTTCATATTTGTACCTTAATTGATTTTACACAATTAAACTACTGATCCTTTGTTCTTATTGGTACCTTGGTTGGTTTTGCACAATGAAACTACCGATCCTTTGTTCTTATTGGTACCTTGGTTCAATTTACACAATGAAAGTACCGATCCTCAGTTCATATTTGTAGCTTGGTTCATTTTACACAACTAGGGCATGCCCGTACGTGGGTGCCCGTTCCTTGCCAAAAAAAAAAAAAAAACGCTACCCGTACGCTCTACCCCGCCCGTACGCCCGTACGCCCGTAAACAAAAAAAACAATGCTCTTCGCTTCCGCCCTTCGCTCTGACTGAATTGGGAGAAATAATGCGCATAAGAAATCGAGAAATTATTATTTTCTCCGGAAGAAATCGAATTACGAACCGTAATGGCGCACGCGCTGGGCTCGGCTCGCTCTCACATCGGCCACGCCTACGCAACAAAGCGTTCTGTGATTGGCTGCCGGAAGTGAAGTCTTCACTGTCCGGAAGGTCGCAAATCGCAGTTACGATGAATCGCAAATTAGTTTTAATTAGTTTTAAAACATAGTTTAACGGCAACATAGTTTTCCAACGTGAAATAAATGAATACGCTCTCAAATGTGCCGTCCGAGGCAGAGTCTGTTCGCCACGTTCGGCACACGTGATAGCTCGCTGCTCTCTGATTGGTTGAATCGTTTTTTGGACATAGCTCGGTAACTACTTCTCCGATTAATATGAAACCTTGAAAAGGCACATCCTCGGGTCCCCAGCAATATACCTGGCAAGTTTCAAGTATATCGGACCGGTAGTTGTCGAGAAACAGCGGTCACAGACAAACATACATACATACATACATACAAACATACAAACATACAAACATACAAACATACACACAGAGATTACTGGAATTATAGATAGACTAGGGCATGCCCGTACTATATATATATATCTAAAATTATATCCCCCCCCCTCTATTTACATGAAATGGTTTGGTCCAAAGAGAACGGCTTGCGAGTACGGTGACAATCACCCCCCTCTATTTACATGAAATGGTTTGGTCCAAAGCGAACGGCTTGCGAGTACGGTGACAATCCCCCCCCTCTATTTACATGAAATGGTTTGGTCCAAAGCGAACGGCTTGCGAGTACGGTGACAATCCCCCCCCTCTATTTACATGAAATGGTTTGGTCCAAAGCGAACGGCTTGCGGAGTTTGGTAAAGAAATCGCCATAGCTCGGTAACTACTTGTCCGATTAATATGAAACCTTGAAAAGGCACATCCTCAGGTCCCCAGCAATATACCTGGCAAGTTTCAAGTATATCGGACCCGTGGTTGTCGAGAAACAGCGGTCACAGACAAACATACAAACATACAAACATACAAACATACACACAGAGATTACTGGAATTATAGATAGATGAAATGGTTTGGTCCAAAGCGAACGGCTTGCGAGTACGGTGACAATCCACCCCCTCTATTTACATGAAATGGTTTGGTCCAAAGCGAACGGCTTGCGTGTACGGTGACAATCCCCCCCCTCTATTTACATGAAATGGTTTGGTCCAAAGCGAACGGCTTGCGAGTACGGTGACAATCCCCCCCCTCTATTTACATGAAATGGTTTGGTCCAAAGCGAACGGCTTGCGGAGTTTGGTAAAGAAATCGCCATAGCTCGGTAACTACTTGTCCGATTAATATGAAACCTTGAAAAGGCACATCCTCAGGTCCCCAGCAATATACCTGGCAAGTTTCAAGTATATCGGACCCGTGGTTGTCGAGAAACAGCGGTCACAGACAAACATACACACATACAAACATACAAACATACACACAGAGATTACTGGAATTATAGATAGATGAAACTACCGATCCTTTGTTCTTATTGGTACCTTAGTTCATTTTACACAATGAAACGACTGATCCTTTGTCCTTATTGGTACCTTGATTCATTTTATACAACTAGGGCATGCCCGTACTATATATATATCTAAAATTATATCCCCCCCCTCTATTTACATGAAATGGTTTGGTCCAAAGCGAACGGCCTGCGAGTACGGTGACAATCCCCCCCCTCTATTTACATGAAATGGTTTGGTCCAAAGCGAACGGCTTGCGAGTACGGTGACAATCCCCCCCCCCTCTATTTACATGAAATGGTTTGGTCCAAAGCGAACGGCTTGCAAGTACGGTGACAATCCCCCCCCTCTATTTACATGCAATGGTTTGGTCCAAAGCGAACGGCTTGCGGAGTTTGGTAAAGAAATCGCCATAGCTCGGTAACTACTTGTCCGATTAATATGAAACCTTGAAAAGGCACATCCTCGGGTCCCCAGCAATATACCTGGCAAGTTTAAAGTATATCGGACCCGTGGTTGTCGAGAAACAGCGGTCACAGACAAACATACAAACATACAAACATACACACAGAGATTACTGGAATTATAGATAGACTAGGGCATGCCCGTACTATATATAAGCTAGGACGTGCCCGTACGTGGGTGCCCGTTCCTTGCCAAAAAAAAAAAAAAAAAAAAAATTTGTGTAGGGGTGTGTGTGTGTAAACATCCTAGGGCGTGCCCGTACGTGGGTGCAAAAAAACATGCGTGCAAACAACAACAACAAAAAAAAACTTTGAAACCACGTGGCAGTAACGACCACAGAACCCCCCCCCCCCCTCTATTTACATGAATGGTTTGGTCCATTCGCAACGACCACAGAACCCCCCCCCTCTATTTACATGCAATGGTTTGGTCCAAAGCGAACGGCTTGCAGTGTTTGGTAAAGAAATCGCCATAGCTCGGTAACTACTTGTCCGATTAATTTCAAACCTTGAAAAGGCACATCCTCGGGTCCCCAGCAATATACCTGGCAAGTTTCAAGTATATCGGACCGGTAGTTGTCGAGAAACAGCGGTCACAGACAAACATACACACATACACACATACAAACACACATACAAACACACATACACACATACACACAGAGATTAATGGAATTATAGATAGATGAAACTACCGATCCTTTGTTCTTATTGGTACCTTGGTTCATTTTACACAATGAAACTACTGATCCTTTGTTCTTATTGGTACCTTGGTTCATTTTACACAATGAAACTACTGATCCTTTGTTCTTATTAGTATCTTGGTTCATTTTACACAATGAAACTACCGATCCTTTGTTCTTATTGGTACCTTGGTTCATTTTACACAATGAAACTACTGATCCTTTGTTCTTATTAGTACCTTGGTTCATTTCACACAAAGAAAACTTCCAATCCTTTGTTCTTATTGGTACCTTGGTTCATTTTACACAATGAAACTACTGATCCTTTGTTCTTATTTGTACCTTGGTTCATTTTACACAATGAAACTACTGATCCTTTGTTATTATTGGTACCTTGGTTCATTTTACACAATGAAACTACTGATCCTTTGTTCTTATTAGTATCTTGGTTCATTTTACACAATGAAACTACTGATCCTTTGTTCTTATTGGTACCTTGGTTCATTTTACACAATGAAACTACTGATCCTTTGTTCTTATTGGTACCTTGGTTCATTTTACACAATGAAACTACTGATCCTCAGTTCATATTTGCACCTTAATTCATTTTACACCATAAAAGTACCGATTCTGGGTTCAAATTGGTACCTTGATTCATTTTACACAATGAAACTACTGATCCTTTGTTCTTATTGGTACCTTGGTTCATTTTACACAAAGAAAACTACCGATCCTTTGTTCTTATTGGTACCTTGGTTCATTCTACACAATGAAACTACTGATCCTTTGTTCTTATTGGTACCTTGGTTCATTTCACACAAAGAAAACTTCCGATCCTTTGTTCTTATTGGTACCTTGGTTCATTTTACACAATGAAACTACTGATCCTTTGTTCTTATTAGTATCTTGGTTCATTTCACACAAAGAAAACTACCGATCCTTTGTTCTTATTGGTACCTTGGTTCATTCTACACAATGAAACTACTGATCCTTTGTTCTTATTGGTACCTTGGTTCATTTCACACAAAGAAAACTTCCGATCCTTTGTTCTTATTGGTACCTTGGTTCATTTTACACAATGAAACTACCGATCCTTTGTTCTTATTGGTACCTTGGTTCATTTCACACAAAGAAAACTACCGATCCTTTGTTCTTATTGGTACCTTGGTTCATTCTACACAATGAAACAACTGATCCTTTGTTCTTATTGGTACCTTGGTTCATTTCACACAAAGAAAACTACCGATCCTTTGTTCTTATTGGTACCTTGGTTCATTTTACACAATGAAACTACCGATCCTCAGTTCATATTTGTACCTTAATTGATTTTACACAATTAAACTACTGATCCTTTGTTCTTATTGGTACCTTGGTTGGTTTTGCACAATGAAACTACCGATCCTTTGTTCTTATTGGTACCTTGGTTCAATTTACACAATGAAAGTACCGATCCTCAGTTCATATTTGTAGCTTGGTTCATTTTACACAACTAGGGCATGCCCGTACGTGGGTGCCCGTTCCTTGCCAAAAAAAAAAAAAAACGCTACCCGTACGCTCTACCCCGCCCGTACGCCCGTACGCCCGTAAACAAAAAAAACAATGCTCTTCGCTTCCGCCCTTCGCTCTGACTGAATTGGGAGAAATAATGCGCATAAGAAATCGAGAAATTATTATTTTCTCCGGAAGAAATCGAATTACGAACCGTAATGGCGCACGCGCTGGGCTCGGCTCGCTCTCACATCGGCCACGCCTACGCAACAAAGCGTTCTGTGATTGGCTGCCGGAAGTGAAGTCTTCACTGTCCGGAAGGTCGCAAATCGCAGTTACGATGAATCGCAAATTAGTTTTAATTAGTTTTAAAACATAGTTTAACGGCAACATAGTTTTCCAACGTGAAATAAATGAATACGCTCTCAAATGTGCCGTCCGAGGCAGAGTCTGTTCGCCACGTTCGGCACACGTGATAGCTCGCTGCTCTCTGATTGGTTGAATCGTTTTTTGGACATAGCTCGGTAACTACTTCTCCGATTAATATGAAACCTTGAAAAGGCACATCCTCGGGTCCCCAGCAATATACCTGGCAAGTTTCAAGTATATCGGACCGGTAGTTGTCGAGAAACAGCGGTCACAGACAAACATACATACATACATACATACAAACATACAAACATACAAACATACACACAGAGATTACTGGAATTATAGATAGACTAGGGCATGCCCGTACTATATATATATATCTAAAATTATATCCCCCCCCCTCTATTTACATGAAATGGTTTGGTCCAAAGAGAACGGCTTGCGAGTACGGTGACAATCACCCCCCTCTATTTACATGAAATGGTTTGGTCCAAAGCGAACGGCTTGCGAGTACGGTGACAATCCCCCCCCTCTATTTACATGAAATGGTTTGGTCCAAAGCGAACGGCTTGCGAGTACGGTGACAATCCCCCCCCTCTATTTACATGAAATGGTTTGGTCCAAAGCGAACGGCTTGCGGAGTTTGGTAAAGAAATCGCCATAGCTCGGTAACTACTTGTCCGATTAATATGAAACCTTGAAAAGGCACATCCTCAGGTCCCCAGCAATATACCTGGCAAGTTTCAAGTATATCGGACCCGTGGTTGTCGAGAAACAGCGGTCACAGACAAACATACAAACATACAAACATACAAACATACACACAGAGATTACTGGAATTATAGATAGATGAAATGGTTTGGTCCAAAGCGAACGGCTTGCGAGTACGGTGACAATCCACCCCCTCTATTTACATGAAATGGTTTGGTCCAAAGCGAACGGCTTGCGTGTACGGTGACAATCCCCCCCCTCTATTTACATGAAATGGTTTGGTCCAAAGCGAACGGCTTGCGAGTACGGTGACAATCCCCCCCCTCTATTTACATGAAATGGTTTGGTCCAAAGCGAACGGCTTGCGGAGTTTGGTAAAGAAATCGCCATAGCTCGGTAACTACTTGTCCGATTAATATGAAACCTTGAAAAGGCACATCCTCAGGTCCCCAGCAATATACCTGGCAAGTTTCAAGTATATCGGACCCGTGGTTGTCGAGAAACAGCGGTCACAGACAAACATACAAACATACAAACATACAAACATACAAACATACACACAGAGATTACTGGAATTATAGATAGATGAAACTACCGATCCTTTGTTCTTATTGGTACCTTAGTTCATTTTACACAATGAAACGACTGATCCTTTGTCCTTATTGGTACCTTGATTCATTTTATACAACTAGGGCATGCCCGTACTATATATATATCTAAAATTATATCCCCCCCCTCTATTTACATGAAATGGTTTGGTCCAAAGCGAACGGCCTGCGAGTACGGTGACAATCCCCCCCCTCTATTTACATGAAATGGTTTGGTCCAAAGCGAACGGCTTGCGAGTACGGTGACAATCCCCCCCCCCTCTATTTACATGAAATGGTTTGGTCCAAAGCGAACGGCTTGCAAGTACGGTGACAATCCCCCCCCTCTATTTACATGCAATGGTTTGGTCCAAAGCGAACGGCTTGCGGAGTTTGGTAAAGAAATCGCCATAGCTCGGTAACTACTTGTCCGATTAATATGAAACCTTGAAAAGGCACATCCTCGGGTCCCCAGCAATATACCTGGCAAGTTTAAAGTATATCGGACCCGTGGTTGTCGAGAAACAGCGGTCACAGACAAACATACAAACATACAAACATACACACAGAGATTACTGGAATTATAGATAGACTAGGGCATGCCCGTACTATATATAAGCTAGGACGTGCCCGTACGTGGGTGCCCGTTCCTTGCCAAAAAAAAAAAAAAAAAAATTTGTGTAGGGGTGTGTGTGTGTAAACATCCTAGGGCGTGCCCGTACGTGGGTGCAAAAAAACATGCGTGCAAACAACAACAACAAAAAAAAACTTTGAAACCACGTGGCAGTAACGACCACAGAACCCCCTCCCCCTCTATTTACATGAATGGTTTGGTCCATTCGCAACGACCACAGAACCCCCCCCTCTATTTACATGCAATGGTTTGGTCCAAAGCGAACGGCTTGCAGTGTTTGGTAAAGAAATCGCCATAGCTCGGTAACTACTTGTCCGATTAATTTCAAACCTTGAAAAGGCACATCCTCGGGTCCCCAGCAATATACCTGGCAAGTTTCAAGTATATCGGACCGGTAGTTGTCGAGAAACAGCGGTCACAGACAAACATACACACATACACACATACAAACACACATACAAACACACATACACACATACACACAGAGATTAATGGAATTATAGATAGATGAAACTACCGATCCTTTGTTCTTATTGGTACCTTGGTTCATTTTACACAATGAAACTACTGATCCTTTGTTCTTATTGGTACCTTGGTTCATTTTACACAATGAAACTACTGATCCTTTGTTCTTATTAGTATCTTGGTTCATTTTACACAATGAAACTACCGATCCTTTGTTCTTATTGGTACCTTGGTTCATTTTACACAATGAAACTACTGATCCTTTGTTCTTATTAGTACCTTGGTTCATTTCACACAAAGAAAACTTCCAATCCTTTGTTCTTATTGGTACCTTGGTTCATTTTACACAATGAAACTACTGATCCTTTGTTCTTATTTGTACCTTGGTTCATTTTACACAATGAAACTACTGATCCTTTGTTATTATTGGTACCTTGGTTCATTTTACACAATGAAACTACTGATCCTTTGTTCTTATTAGTATCTTGGTTCATTTTACACAATGAAACTACTGATCCTTTGTTCTTATTGGTACCTTGGTTCATTTTACACAATGAAACTACTGATCCTTTGTTCTTATTGGTACCTTGGTTCATTTTACACAATGAAACTACTGATCCTCAGTTCATATTTGCACCTTAATTCATTTTACACCATAAAAGTACCGATTCTGGGTTCAAATTGGTACCTTGATTCATTTTACACAATGAAACTACTGATCCTTTGTTCTTATTGGTACCTTGGTTCATTTTACACAAAGAAAACTACCGATCCTTTGTTCTTATTGGTACCTTGGTTCATTCTACACAATGAAACTACTGATCCTTTGTTCTTATTGGTACCTTGGTTCATTTCACACAAAGAAAACTTCCGATCCTTTGTTCTTATTGGTACCTTGGTTCATTTTACACAATGAAACTACTGATCCTTTGTTCTTATTAGTATCTTGGTTCATTTCACACAAAGAAAACTACCGATCCTTTGTTCTTATTGGTACCTTGGTTCATTCTACACAATGAAACTACTGATCCTTTGTTCTTATTGGTACCTTGGTTCATTTCACACAAAGAAAACTTCCGATCCTTTGTTCTTATTGGTACCTTGGTTCATTCTACACAATGAAACTACCGATCCTTTGTTCTTATTGGTACCTTGGTTCATTTCACACAAAGAAAACTACCGATCCTTTGTTCTTATTGGTACCTTGGTTCATTTCACACAAAGAAAACTACCGATCCTTTGTTCTTATTGGTACCTTGGTTCATTCTACACAATGAAACAACTGATCCTTTGTTCTTATTGGTACCTTGGTTCATTTCACACAAAGAAAACTACCGATCCTTTGTTCTTATTGGTACCTTGGTTCATTTTACACAATGAAACTACCGATCCTCAGTTCATATTTGTACCTTAATTGATTTTACACAATTAAACTACTGATCCTTTGTTCTTATTGGTACCTTGGTTGGTTTTGCACAATGAAACTACCGATCCTTTGTTCTTATTGGTACCTTGGTTCAATTTACACAATGAAAGTACCGATCCTCAGTTCATATTTGTAGCTTGGTTCATTTTACACAACTAGGGCATGCCCGTACGTGGGTGCCCGTTCCTTGCCAAAAAAAAAAAAAAAACGCTACCCGTACGCTCTACCCCGCCCGTACGCCCGTACGCCCGTAAACAAAAAAAACAATGCTCTTCGCTTCCGCCCTTCGCTCTGACTGAATTGGGAGAAATAATGCGCATAAGAAATCGAGAAATTATTATTTTCTCCGGAAGAAATCGAATTACGAACCGTAATGGCGCACGCGCTGGGCTCGGCTCGCTCTCACATCGGCCACGCCTACGCAACAAAGCGTTCTGTGATTGGCTGCCGGAAGTGAAGTCTTCACTGTCCGGAAGGTCGCAAATCGCAGTTACGATGAATCGCAAATTAGTTTTAATTAGTTTTAAAACATAGTTTAACGGCAACATAGTTTTCCAACGTGAAATAAATGAATACGCTCTCAAATGTGCCGTCCGAGGCAGAGTCTGTTCGCCACGTTCGGCACACGTGATAGCTCGCTGCTCTCTGATTGGTTGAATCGTTTTTTGGACATAGCTCGGTAACTACTTCTCCGATTAATATGAAACCTTGAAAAGGCACATCCTCGGGTCCCCAGCAATATACCTGGCAAGTTTCAAGTATATCGGACCGGTAGTTGTCGAGAAACAGCGGTCACAGACAAACATACATACATACATACATACAAACATACAAACATACAAACATACAAACATACACACAGAGATTACTGGAATTATAGATAGACTAGGGCATGCCCGTACTATATATATATATCTAAAATTATATCCCCCCCCCTCTATTTACATGAAATGGTTTGGTCCAAAGAGAACGGCTTGCGAGTACGGTGACAATCACCCCCCTCTATTTACATGAAATGGTTTGGTCCAAAGCGAACGGCTTGCGAGTACGGTGACAATCCCCCCCCTCTATTTACATGAAATGGTTTGGTCCAAAGCGAACGGCTTGCGAGTACGGTGACAATCCCCCCCCTCTATTTACATGAAATGGTTTGGTCCAAAGCGAACGGCTTGCGGAGTTTGGTAAAGAAATCGCCATAGCTCGGTAACTACTTGTCCGATTAATATGAAACCTTGAAAAGGCACATCCTCAGGTCCCCAGCAATATACCTGGCAAGTTTCAAGTATATCGGACCCGTGGTTGTCGAGAAACAGCGGTCACAGACAAACATACAAACATACAAACATACAAACATACACACAGAGATTACTGGAATTATAGATAGATGAAATGGTTTGGTCCAAAGCGAACGGCTTGCGAGTACGGTGACAATCCACCCCCTCTATTTACATGAAATGGTTTGGTCCAAAGCGAACGGCTTGCGTGTACGGTGACAATCCCCCCCCTCTATTTACATGAAATGGTTTGGTCCAAAGCGAACGGCTTGCGAGTACGGTGACAATCCCCCCCCTCTATTTACATGAAATGGTTTGGTCCAAAGCGAACGGCTTGCGGAGTTTGGTAAAGAAATCGCCATAGCTCGGTAACTACTTGTCCGATTAATATGAAACCTTGAAAAGGCACATCCTCAGGTCCCCAGCAATATACCTGGCAAGTTTCAAGTATATCGGACCCGTGGTTGTCGAGAAACAGCGGTCACAGACAAACATACACACATACAAACATACAAACATACACACAGAGATTACTGGAATTATAGATAGATGAAACTACCGATCCTTTGTTCTTATTGGTACCTTAGTTCATTTTACACAATGAAACGACTGATCCTTTGTCCTTATTGGTACCTTGATTCATTTTATACAACTAGGGCATGCCCGTACTATATATATATCTAAAATTATATCCCCCCCCTCTATTTACATGAAATGGTTTGGTCCAAAGCGAACGGCCTGCGAGTACGGTGACAATCCCCCCCCTCTATTTACATGAAATGGTTTGGTCCAAAGCGAACGGCTTGCGAGTACGGTGACAATCCCCCCCCCCTCTATTTACATGAAATGGTTTGGTCCAAAGCGAACGGCTTGCAAGTACGGTGACAATCCCCCCCCTCTATTTACATGCAATGGTTTGGTCCAAAGCGAACGGCTTGCGGAGTTTGGTAAAGAAATCGCCATAGCTCGGTAACTACTTGTCCGATTAATATGAAACCTTGAAAAGGCACATCCTCGGGTCCCCAGCAATATACCTGGCAAGTTTAAAGTATATCGGACCCGTGGTTGTCGAGAAACAGCGGTCACAGACAAACATACAAACATACAAACATACACACAGAGATTACTGGAATTATAGATAGACTAGGGCATGCCCGTACTATATATAAGCTAGGACGTGCCCGTACGTGGGTGCCCGTTCCTTGCCAAAAAAAAAAAAAAAAAAAAAATTTGTGTAGGGGTGTGTGTGTGTAAACATCCTAGGGCGTGCCCGTACGTGGGTGCAAAAAAACATGCGTGCAAACAACAACAACAAAAAAAAACTTTGAAACCACGTGGCAGTAACGACCACAGAACCCCCCCCCCCCTCTATTTACATGAATGGTTTGGTCCATTCGCAACGACCACAGAACCCCCCCCCTCTATTTACATGCAATGGTTTGGTCCAAAGCGAACGGCTTGCAGTGTTTGGTAAAGAAATCGCCATAGCTCGGTAACTACTTGTCCGATTAATTTCAAACCTTGAAAAGGCACATCCTCGGGTCCCCAGCAATATACCTGGCAAGTTTCAAGTATATCGGACCGGTAGTTGTCGAGAAACAGCGGTCACAGACAAACATACACACATACACACATACAAACACACATACAAACACACATACACACATACACACAGAGATTAATGGAATTATAGATAGATGAAACTACCGATCCTTTGTTCTTATTGGTACCTTGGTTCATTTTACACAATGAAACTACTGATCCTTTGTTCTTATTGGTACCTTGGTTCATTTTACACAATGAAACTACTGATCCTTTGTTCTTATTAGTATCTTGGTTCATTTTACACAATGAAACTACCGATCCTTTGTTCTTATTGGTACCTTGGTTCATTTTACACAATGAAACTACTGATCCTTTGTTCTTATTAGTACCTTGGTTCATTTCACACAAAGAAAACTTCCAATCCTTTGTTCTTATTGGTACCTTGGTTCATTTTACACAATGAAACTACTGATCCTTTGTTCTTATTTGTACCTTGGTTCATTTTACACAATGAAACTACTGATCCTTTGTTATTATTGGTACCTTGGTTCATTTTACACAATGAAACTACTGATCCTTTGTTCTTATTAGTATCTTGGTTCATTTTACACAATGAAACTACTGATCCTTTGTTCTTATTGGTACCTTGGTTCATTTTACACAATGAAACTACTGATCCTTTGTTCTTATTGGTACCTTGGTTCATTTTACACAATGAAACTACTGATCCTCAGTTCATATTTGCACCTTAATTCATTTTACACCATAAAAGTACCGATTCTGGGTTCAAATTGGTACCTTGATTCATTTTACACAATGAAACTACTGATCCTTTGTTCTTATTGGTACCTTGGTTCATTTTACACAAAGAAAACTACCGATCCTTTGTTCTTATTGGTACCTTGGTTCATTCTACACAATGAAACTACTGATCCTTTGTTCTTATTGGTACCTTGGTTCATTTCACACAAAGAAAACTTCCGATCCTTTGTTCTTATTGGTACCTTGGTTCATTTTACACAATGAAACTACTGATCCTTTGTTCTTATTAGTATCTTGGTTCATTTCACACAAAGAAAACTACCGATCCTTTGTTCTTATTGGTACCTTGGTTCATTCTACACAATGAAACTACTGATCCTTTGTTCTTATTGGTACCTTGGTTCATTTCACACAAAGAAAACTTCCGATCCTTTGTTCTTATTGGTACCTTGGTTCATTTTACACAATGAAACTACCGATCCTTTGTTCTTATTGGTACCTTGGTTCATTTCACACAAAGAAAACTACCGATCCTTTGTTCTTATTGGTACCTTGGTTCATTCTACACAATGAAACAACTGATCCTTTGTTCTTATTGGTACCTTGGTTCATTTCACACAAAGAAAACTACCGATCCTTTGTTCTTATTGGTACCTTGGTTCATTTTACACAATGAAACTACCGATCCTCAGTTCATATTTGTACCTTAATTGATTTTACACAATTAAACTACTGATCCTTTGTTCTTATTGGTACCTTGGTTGGTTTTGCACAATGAAACTACCGATCCTTTGTTCTTATTGGTACCTTGGTTCAATTTACACAATGAAAGTACCGATCCTCAGTTCATATTTGTAGCTTGGTTCATTTTACACAACTAGGGCATGCCCGTACGTGGGTGCCCGTTCCTTGCCAAAAAAAAAAAAAAACGCTACCCGTACGCTCTACCCCGCCCGTACGCCCGTACGCCCGTAAACAAAAAAAACAATGCTCTTCGCTTCCGCCCTTCGCTCTGACTGAATTGGGAGAAATAATGCGCATAAGAAATCGAGAAATTATTATTTTCTCCGGAAGAAATCGAATTACGAACCGTAATGGCGCACGCGCTGGGCTCGGCTCGCTCTCACATCGGCCACGCCTACGCAACAAAGCGTTCTGTGATTGGCTGCCGGAAGTGAAGTCTTCACTGTCCGGAAGGTCGCAAATCGCAGTTACGATGAATCGCAAATTAGTTTTAATTAGTTTTAAAACATAGTTTAACGGCAACATAGTTTTCCAACGTGAAATAAATGAATACGCTCTCAAATGTGCCGTCCGAGGCAGAGTCTGTTCGCCACGTTCGGCACACGTGATAGCTCGCTGCTCTCTGATTGGTTGAATCGTTTTTTGGACATAGCTCGGTAACTACTTCTCCGATTAATATGAAACCTTGAAAAGGCACATCCTCGGGTCCCCAGCAATATACCTGGCAAGTTTCAAGTATATCGGACCGGTAGTTGTCGAGAAACAGCGGTCACAGACAAACATACATACATACATACATACAAACATACAAACATACAAACATACACACAGAGATTACTGGAATTATAGATAGACTAGGGCATGCCCGTACTATATATATATATCTAAAATTATATCCCCCCCCCTCTATTTACATGAAATGGTTTGGTCCAAAGAGAACGGCTTGCGAGTACGGTGACAATCACCCCCCTCTATTTACATGAAATGGTTTGGTCCAAAGCGAACGGCTTGCGAGTACGGTGACAATCCCCCCCCTCTATTTACATGAAATGGTTTGGTCCAAAGCGAACGGCTTGCGAGTACGGTGACAATCCCCCCCCTCTATTTACATGAAATGGTTTGGTCCAAAGCGAACGGCTTGCGGAGTTTGGTAAAGAAATCGCCATAGCTCGGTAACTACTTGTCCGATTAATATGAAACCTTGAAAAGGCACATCCTCAGGTCCCCAGCAATATACCTGGCAAGTTTCAAGTATATCGGACCCGTGGTTGTCGAGAAACAGCGGTCACAGACAAACATACAAACATACAAACATACAAACATACACACAGAGATTACTGGAATTATAGATAGATGAAATGGTTTGGTCCAAAGCGAACGGCTTGCGAGTACGGTGACAATCCACCCCCTCTATTTACATGAAATGGTTTGGTCCAAAGCGAACGGCTTGCGTGTACGGTGACAATCCCCCCCCTCTATTTACATGAAATGGTTTGGTCCAAAGCGAACGGCTTGCGAGTACGGTGACAATCCCCCCCCTCTATTTACATGAAATGGTTTGGTCCAAAGCGAACGGCTTGCGGAGTTTGGTAAAGAAATCGCCATAGCTCGGTAACTACTTGTCCGATTAATATGAAACCTTGAAAAGGCACATCCTCAGGTCCCCAGCAATATACCTGGCAAGTTTCAAGTATATCGGACCCGTGGTTGTCGAGAAACAGCGGTCACAGACAAACATACAAACATACAAACATACAAACATACAAACATACACACAGAGATTACTGGAATTATAGATAGATGAAACTACCGATCCTTTGTTCTTATTGGTACCTTAGTTCATTTTACACAATGAAACGACTGATCCTTTGTCCTTATTGGTACCTTGATTCATTTTATACAACTAGGGCATGCCCGTACTATATATATATCTAAAATTATATCCCCCCCCTCTATTTACATGAAATGGTTTGGTCCAAAGCGAACGGCCTGCGAGTACGGTGACAATCCCCCCCCTCTATTTACATGAAATGGTTTGGTCCAAAGCGAACGGCTTGCGAGTACGGTGACAATCCCCCCCCCCTCTATTTACATGAAATGGTTTGGTCCAAAGCGAACGGCTTGCAAGTACGGTGACAATCCCCCCCCTCTATTTACATGCAATGGTTTGGTCCAAAGCGAACGGCTTGCGGAGTTTGGTAAAGAAATCGCCATAGCTCGGTAACTACTTGTCCGATTAATATGAAACCTTGAAAAGGCACATCCTCGGGTCCCCAGCAATATACCTGGCAAGTTTAAAGTATATCGGACCCGTGGTTGTCGAGAAACAGCGGTCACAGACAAACATACAAACATACAAACATACACACAGAGATTACTGGAATTATAGATAGACTAGGGCATGCCCGTACTATATATAAGCTAGGACGTGCCCATACGTGGGTGCCCGTTCCTTGCCAAAAAAAAAAAAAAAAAAAATTTGTGTAGGGGTGTGTGTGTGTAAACATCCTAGGGCGTGCCCGTACGTGGGTGCAAAAAAACATGCGTGCAAACAACAACAACAAAAAAAAACTTTGAAACCACGTGGCAGTAACGACCACAGAACCCCCTCCCCCTCTATTTACATGAATGGTTTGGTCCATTCGCAACGACCACAGAACCCCCCCCTCTATTTACATGCAATGGTTTGGTCCAAAGCGAACGGCTTGCAGTGTTTGGTAAAGAAATCGCCATAGCTCGGTAACTACTTGTCCGATTAATTTCAAACCTTGAAAAGGCACATCCTCGGGTCCCCAGCAATATACCTGGCAAGTTTCAAGTATATCGGACCGGTAGTTGTCGAGAAACAGCGGTCACAGACAAACATACACACATACACACATACAAACACACATACAAACACACATACACACATACACACAGAGATTAATGGAATTATAGATAGATGAAACTACCGATCCTTTGTTCTTATTGGTACCTTGGTTCATTTTACACAATGAAACTACTGATCCTTTGTTCTTATTGGTACCTTGGTTCATTTTACACAATGAAACTACTGATCCTTTGTTCTTATTAGTATCTTGGTTCATTTTACACAATGAAACTACCGATCCTTTGTTCTTATTGGTACCTTGGTTCATTTTACACAATGAAACTACTGATCCTTTGTTCTTATTAGTACCTTGGTTCATTTCACACAAAGAAAACTTCCAATCCTTTGTTCTTATTGGTACCTTGGTTCATTTTACACAATGAAACTACTGATCCTTTGTTCTTATTTGTACCTTGGTTCATTTTACACAATGAAACTACTGATCCTTTGTTATTATTGGTACCTTGGTTCATTTTACACAATGAAACTACTGATCCTTTGTTCTTATTAGTATCTTGGTTCATTTTACACAATGAAACTACTGATCCTTTGTTCTTATTGGTACCTTGGTTCATTTTACACAATGAAACTACTGATCCTTTGTTCTTATTGGTACCTTGGTTCATTTTACACAATGAAACTACTGATCCTCAGTTCATATTTGCACCTTAATTCATTTTACACCATAAAAGTACCGATTCTGGGTTCAAATTGGTACCTTGATTCATTTTACACAATGAAACTACTGATCCTTTGTTCTTATTGGTACCTTGGTTCATTTTACACAAAGAAAACTACCGATCCTTTGTTCTTATTGGTACCTTGGTTCATTCTACACAATGAAACTACTGATCCTTTGTTCTTATTGGTACCTTGGTTCATTTCACACAAAGAAAACTTCCGATCCTTTGTTCTTATTGGTACCTTGGTTCATTTTACACAATGAAACTACTGATCCTTTGTTCTTATTAGTATCTTGGTTCATTTCACACAAAGAAAACTACCGATCCTTTGTTCTTATTGGTACCTTGGTTCATTCTACACAATGAAACTACTGATCCTTTGTTCTTATTGGTACCTTGGTTCATTTCACACAAAGAAAACTTCCGATCCTTTGTTCTTATTGGTACCTTGGTTCATTTTACACAATGAAACTACCGATCCTTTGTTCTTATTGGTACCTTGGTTCATTTCACACAAAGAAAACTACCGATCCTTTGTTCTTATTGGTACCTTGGTTCATTTCACACAAAGAAAACTACCGATCCTTTGTTCTTATTGGTACCTTGGTTCATTCTACACAATGAAACAACTGATCCTTTGTTCTTATTGGTACCTTGGTTCATTTCACACAAAGAAAACTACCGATCCTTTGTTCTTATTGGTACCTTGGTTCATTTTACACAATGAAACTACCGATCCTCAGTTCATATTTGTACCTTAATTGATTTTACACAATTAAACTACTGATCCTTTGTTCTTATTGGTACCTTGGTTGGTTTTGCACAATGAAACTACCGATCCTTTGTTCTTATTGGTACCTTGGTTCAATTTACACAATGAAAGTACCGATCCTCAGTTCATATTTGTAGCTTGGTTCATTTTACACAACTAGGGCATGCCCGTACGTGGGTGCCCGTTCCTTGCCAAAAAAAAAAAAAAACGCTACCCGTACGCTCTACCCCGCCCGTACGCCCGTACGCCCGTAAACAAAAAAAACAATGCTCTTCGCTTCCGCCCTTCGCTCTGACTGAATTGGGAGAAATAATGCGCATAAGAAATCGAGAAATTATTATTTTCTCCGGAAGAAATCGAATTACGAACCGTAATGGCGCACGCGCTGGGCTCGGCTCGCTCTCACATCGGCCACGCCTACGCAACAAAGCGTTCTGTGATTGGCTGCCGGAAGTGAAGTCTTCACTGTCCGGAAGGTCGCAAATCGCAGTTACGATGAATCGCAAATTAGTTTTAATTAGTTTTAAAACATAGTTTAACGGCAACATAGTTTTCCAACGTGAAATAAATGAATACGCTCTCAAATGTGCCGTCCGAGGCAGAGTCTGTTCGCCACGTTCGGCACACGTGATAGCTCGCTGCTCTCTGATTGGTTGAATCGTTTTTTGGACATAGCTCGGTAACTACTTCTCCGATTAATATGAAACCTTGAAAAGGCACATCCTCGGGTCCCCAGCAATATACCTGGCAAGTTTCAAGTATATCGGACCGGTAGTTGTCGAGAAACAGCGGTCACAGACAAACATACATACATACATACATACAAACATACAAACATACAAACATACAAACATACACACAGAGATTACTGGAATTATAGATAGACTAGGGCATGCCCGTACTATATATATATATCTAAAATTATATCCCCCCCCTCTATTTACATGAAATGGTTTGGTCCAAAGAGAACGGCTTGCGAGTACGGTGACAATCACCCCCCTCTATTTACATGAAATGGTTTGGTCCAAAGCGAACGGCTTGCGAGTACGGTGACAATCCCCCCCCTCTATTTACATGAAATGGTTTGGTCCAAAGCGAACGGCTTGCGAGTACGGTGACAATCCCCCCCCTCTATTTACATGAAATGGTTTGGTCCAAAGCGAACGGCTTGCGGAGTTTGGTAAAGAAATCGCCATAGCTCGGTAACTACTTGTCCGATTGATATGAAACCTTGAAAAGGCACATCCTCAGGTCCCCAGCAATATACCTGGCAAGTTTCAAGTATATCGGACCCGTGGTTGTCGAGAAACAGCGGTCACAGACAAACATACAAACATACAAACATACAAACATACACACAGAGATTACTGGAATTATAGATAGATGAAATGGTTTGGTCCAAAGCGAACGGCTTGCGAGTACGGTGACAATCCACCCCCTCTATTTACATGAAATGGTTTGGTCCAAAGCGAACGGCTTGCGTGTACGGTGACAATCCCCCCCCTCTATTTACATGAAATGGTTTGGTCCAAAGCGAACGGCTTGCGAGTACGGTGACAATCCCCCCCCTCTATTTACATGAAATGGTTTGGTCCAAAGCGAACGGCTTGCGGAGTTTGGTAAAGAAATCGCCATAGCTCGGTAACTACTTGTCCGATTAATATGAAACCTTGAAAAGGCACATCCTCAGGTCCCCAGCAATATACCTGGCAAGTTTCAAGTATATCGGACCCGTGGTTGTCGAGAAACAGCGGTCACAGACAAACATACAAACATACAAACATACAAACATACACACAGAGATTACTGGAAATATAGATAGATGAAACTACCGATCCTTTGTTCTTATTGGTACCTTAGTTCATTTTACACAATGAAACGACTGATCCTTTGTCCTTATTGGTACCTTGATTCATTTTATACAACTAGGGCATGCCCGTACTATATATATATCTAAAATTATATCCCCCCCCTCTATTTACATGAAATGGTTTGGTCCAAAGCGAACGGCCTGCGAGTACGGTGACAATCCCCCCCCTCTATTTACATGAAATGGTTTGGTCCAAAGCGAACGGCTTGCGAGTACGGTGACAATCCCCCCCCCCTCTATTTACATGAAATGGTTTGGTCCAAAGCGAACGGCTTGCGAGTACGGTGACAATCCCCCCCCTCTATTTACATGCAATGGTTTGGTCCAAAGCGAACGGCTTGCGGAGTTTGGTAAAAAATCGCCATAGCTCGGTAACTACTTGTCCGATTAATATGAAACCTTGAAAAGGCACATCCTCGGGTCCCCAGCAATATACCTGGCAAGTTTAAAGTATATCGGACCCGTGGTTGTCGAGAAACAGCGGTCACAGACAAACATACAAACATACAAACATACACACAGAGATTACTGGAATTATAGATAGACTAGGGCATGCCCGTACTATATATAAGCTAGGACGTGCCCGTACGTGGGTGCCCGTTCCTTGCCAAAAAAAAAAAAAAAAAAAAATTTGTGTAGGGGTGTGTGTGTGTAAACATCCTAGGGCGTGCCCGTACGTGGGTGCAAAAAAACATGCGTGCAAACAACAACAACAAAAAAAAACTTTGAAACCACGTGGCAGTAACGACCACAGAACCCCCCCCCCCCCTCTATTTACATGAATGGTTTGGTCCATTCGCAACGACCACAGAACCCCCCCCTCTATTTACATGCAATGGTTTGGTCCAAAGCGAACGGCTTGCAGTGTTTGGTAAAGAAATCGCCATAGCTCGGTAACTACTTGTCCGATTAATTTCAAACCTTGAAAAGGCACATCCTCGGGTCCCCAGCAATATACCTGGCAAGTTTCAAGTATATCGGACCGGTAGTTGTCGAGAAACAGCGGTCACAGACAAACATACACACATACACACATACAAACACACATACAAACACACATACACACATACACACAGAGATTAATGGAATTATAGATAGATGAAACTACCGATCCTTTGTTCTTATTGGTACCTTGGTTCATTTTACACAATGAAACTACCGATCCGTTGTTCTTATTGGTACATTGGTTGGTTTTGCACAATGAAACTACCGATCCGTTGTTCTTATTGGTACATTGGTTCATTTTACACAATGAAACTACCGATCCTTTGTTCTTAAAAAAAGTTGTTGACCTTTGGCCTATGTTGACCTTTTGGCCTATGTTGGCCTCAAAATTAGTTAGTGGTTGAATTCAGTTACCTGATATGAAAATCCTTTTCAAATTTCAAGTCAATCGGATGAAAATGGAGGATTTTAGAAATCTGAAAAAGTGGTTGACCTTTGGCCTATGTTGACCTTTTGGCCTTTTGACCTCAAAAATATATAGGATTTTGTCAGACCACAACCCCTACCATTTGGTGAAGTTTTGTGAAGATCGGTTTAAAATTGTGACCTGTAGGCAAATATAAGTTAGCGGACAGACAAACACACACACAAACAAACACACAAACCGCAGTGATCAACATACTCGTCAAAATTTTTTTTTGCCAAGTAACAAACACGGCTCCTTTTATAATATAGATTTCGAGGTGTTCTGAATAAAATTGGGAGAAATCTGGGGGAAAATGAATGTGAGGAGAGTGGAGCTGGAGAGGGGGAGCGACCTGGCGTTGCTAAGTAACGCTGGGTACCTTTTGTTCGTACAGTAGCGTACAAGGCTCCACATAATAATATTGGGTCTATTTGATCAATTTGGTTTGTATCATTTTTATTATGTAATAAAAAACAACAGGTAATTTCATGTTTTCAATTTTGACCAAAAGTAAATAATTCTGAAATAAACAGGGCAGACGTGCTCTTTGTATGTTTTATTTTTTTTAAATGGGGCGTTGTTCAAGCTCCCAAATGAATATTTGTTCTCGAACTTTATTGCAAAAAGGAAAGTGTTATTTAAAGTTCTGATGACAAGTTTATTATTGATAAACTATTGCACAAAATGTGGACCAATACGAAACGCATGAGGGAAATCGCCTTCACGCAGCATTAATGGCTGACCAAGATGGCGCCCGGTAGCTTCACCGCGCTGTGTGTTGTGACTGGCGATGATCTTTCTATGTATTTTCAATTCAGCACTTTGTCCCATGCCATGGGGGGTGGAGTCAAGCGACAAATGTGGGAGGGGTCCGTGGGCTGTCCGACCAATGGCTGCATTCGACCCCCCACAAGAACCACCACAACAACAACAACCACGCGGTGTCGCGGAGCTTTTGGCGAGTACAAACTCCCGCCAATCTGTGTACGTAATAAATAAACATAATTGTGTCGAAGCTGAATCGGTGTGGATGTGAAAAAAAAACATTTACTTTACTAGGGGAAGAAAATAATTAATATATGCGAAGAAGAAGAGTAACTGTTATGAGAGATCCACCAGGTGTGTTGTGCGATAAAGAGTGATTGTTTAAATAAATATAAAAGTAATGAGGAATGCACCTTGGGATCATACCTTACTTCCCGTCTATATCCACGTGTGTTCGCGATTTGTATTTTGGGAAAGTTGATCCATTGAGAGCTGGTTGGACCAATAGGGAGAGATCGTCGTGGTTTGTACTTCTTCCCCCTTATGGACTCTGTGCTGGGGGTCGTGGACCGAGACCCCCCGAGCTGCACCCCCGATCCGAGATCCTCGGACTCCAAGTGGAGCTCTGATGGAGGGAACAGAGGGGGTCCAGGAGGGGTTGATGAGATCTGTGGGTTCAAGATCCTGGACGTTCAGAACCTTCCTGTTGGAGGTGATGAGATACACCTGGGAAAAGGTACGTGGTTCTTTCAACCAGGTACATGTAATTTTCTCCATTTTACTTTCCATGAGAGTAAAATTCGATTTCAATATTATGTTGCGCGTTTCCACCATGAGGGAGGGTTGTGCACCATGGAGCACACACTCGAATTATACATAGTATCGTGCATAGTTGGATTACCTGTCCCTTCGTATCAGTGGACAGGGAAATGTGTTGTGTTTATGTCACAAGTTCGAATTCCCTTTGTAACTCCTCTTTTCTGGATCCCTTCTCTTCTTCTGTCTCTTCCCATCTCTTAAACTCTCGCTCCTTCGCGCAAAACTCATGTTACCAATCGGACACATCATAGCGCTTGGGTACCACCTGGTCCTGCACGGCGCCTGCATCATAGGAATGAGGTACCACCCGGTCCTGCACGGTATCTGCATGCTAATGATTAGGTACCACCCAGTCTTGTGCGGCACCTGCGTCACAGTGATTGGGCACCACCGGGTCCTGCGCGGCGTCCATCACAGTGATTGGGTACCACAGGGTCCTGCGCAGTGTTTGCATCACAGTGATTGGGTACCACCGGGTCCTGCGTGGCACCTGCATCACAATGATTGGGTACCACTGGGTCCTACGTGGCACCTGCTACATAGTGAATGGGTGCCACTGGATCCTGTGTGGCGCTCGCACCATAGCACTTCGGTGCCACTCTGTCCTGTGCAGTGCTTGTGTGCTGTCTGGGCCAGTGGGACACCTTCAATGAGGGACTATGGGCTCAGCCAATGAGGGCAGCAGAACAAAGGAAGTGCACCAATGCAGAGGCAACACCCATGAGAAACAAGCAGCGCTAGATCCTCAGACCATGCCTCTCCCAGGACTTTATAAACCATGCACTTGAAGGTGAAGAGAGCTGTGTGCATTCATGGAACAATGAGAGCCAGACGTATTCTGCAAGGAGGTAGCCGGGATCTCGGCTGTGAGGCCGGGATCCGCTGGGAGCGACACCTGGTGCCGCGTGGCGAGTGGATAAGCCATGGAGTTCTTTCCTTGAACAGCACAGATTTACACTATCTTCTCTCTCTGTTCATATTTCTCATCGTTCAATTGGAACGCACAAGAGCAATCGACGGTTGCACACTCAAACCGTCCAGGGCTGGGTTACCGATTTGCATTCACGATTTCCTCTAACGCAATACGAAGCATTCACCTGCATCTCTCCCCACATGACGCACCACACCATCGCCCTCACTTCTTTCCCTCCCTCTCCTTTTCACATTGGGACCAACGTGAGCTCAAGTCTCATGTTTGGTGAACGAGTGGTCGCTAACAAGCCCCACCTTCTTCTTCCTCTCTCTGGCTATCTTGTCTCATTTCACGGAGTGACTGAGGCACCCATGTCTGTAGTTTAATGACAAGTTTACTAAGGAGCTTGCTTGCTAAGGGTAAGACTTTATTTTGTGACACTACATTGTTTGTACATACGTGCCTGTTTATTAACATGACCGATCGTTTCCAACCTGCCTGATTGTCTCTTTCTCCGTTGGTTAGCCACTAGTGTGTAAATGTGGGAGTTTTGCCCCCCTGTTTCACTATGGTCAGATTAGCTGATTTTCCACTTGCAGTTCCCCTCGGCCGTTCTTGAGTTGTACGAGTGGGAAGGCGAGAGCACGATTCCCTATCTAGGGGCATTTATTTGTTGGGAAAGTAACGCGGGAATTGGACGCGAGGTCCCTACCTAAATTGATCTCGGATGGAGTCTATGGTTGCTTAGCAACTTGTCGTGCCACCGACCTACTTATGTCGTGCCACCGTCGGCGTCAGGGTCACAGGTCAGGAAGCGTGTCGGGAGAAGCCACTCGTGATCCGGCCAGCAAGCCTGTATCAATAGGATGTGCTTTTTCCCCCTTTTGTGCATGAAGCTGCACATGAGTGGATGTATTTGCTCTTTAATGTAACTGTATGTTCGTAATCTTTATTCCATTCCTCTTTGTCTGTTTAAAGCACATTTTGTTTCTTGGCAGAATCTTCTATTGTAGTGGTGAAGTTGGAACCCGAACCGACAAATGGTTCTCCCTCACAAGGTAAAAACCTTGAATAATATTCAAATTGAAAGTAGTCGGACCCCGACATTCGCGGAGGATACGTTCCTGAAAAATGCTGCAAATGTCGAATCCACGAATGTGGAGAGAGTGTGAAAGGTGGTTCCACAGGTGGGGAATAAAGAGGAATAAATGAGTGAGGTGAGCAGTGGTTCTGGATTTGGCAGTTTCACTCAGAGGGGGTTGCTTTATTTACATGGCGTTATTATGATAAGTTACAGAACAAGTTCGAGTTTCAGGGCGTTTCGTCAATTTTTCTGGGGTATGCCGTTTTTGGACTTTGAAAATGTCACATAGGTAGGGGACATGTATTGCAAAGCATTTCTTGCTCTTGTTGAATCTCATTTGTAATAAAAATTCCAAGTGGTAAAGAACGGACTGACCTTCAATATCTTATGGTTATCTGTGGCCACAAGTTCACAACGTTTCTTTCACATTGGGCTTTCCAAATCAACTCTGGATAAAGTACGAAGGATGTGGCAGAGAACCTGTTTTGCCAAGGTTAAAAACGAGACACGTGGTCCAAAATTATTTGCAGGTCTTGCCAAAAAAACATGAAATAAAAAATGGTGCAATATTTTATCTGTTTTTTGCTCAATGAAAATGTCCGTGCTACTTCATGACGGCACTTAATTTGAAAATGTCCTCGATACTTTTGCTAATCAGAGATTACGCCAGTACTCCCTATGTATGTATGGCATGGCGAAAAAATGCCATTCCCATCTGCTACATAGTCGCATCGCTGGAGATTAGGATCCCCGATGGCGGATAGCCGAAACAAGCTTTAACTCTGAGGCATATGCCCGAACTTGGTGAGATTATTTCTGGCGCACATGGGGAAGGGACCGAAACCTTACCTGGGACGGACGGCCGACACGGGGTTGTACTTCGAGACCCACAAACAAACAAGACAAGACAAAAAGGATAAAATGCAACAGTAAACAATTTAATGAAGATAAATGCAAATAACCATGAAAGGTGAGAGGTAAAAACTAAATCCTAAATGAGGGACCCTCCATGCTGACACAAAATACAGACAGGGGAAAAGCTAATGAAAATAAAATGGTGTTTATAGTGCCGGCACTTAGCGTTGTTGTTCAAGCGAGGCCAACGAATGAAGTCTGCAGCACAAAGTGGCCCGAAGCCGCACGCGGGAAAGATGCACACGATGGCACGAAACACCACCGTATCGCCATGAACGTGAAGGGATTTTGTGTGGCCAGTCCTCTCCCGCTCTTGTCTCCTAACGACCGACGCGCCAAGAGCTCCGCAAACCGCTGCCTTATTTCTCCTCCTCATAATCGCAAAAGTTCCGCCAAAGCTCCGGAACATCGCCGGCACACACGAGGCCAAAAGGCGACCGTTTGCTTGCGTGACCGAGGTGAGAGAATTAGCAAGGGTGAGACGTCTTCCTCTTCCTCCTTCCTCCACTATCCAAAGCTTCACAAAAGGAACACAGCTTCTCAGTCACCGTTTTCTACAGAGCTTGATCTATTCCTGCAGACACACACACATCTTCCCCACCCACAAAATCCAAAATGGCATTCCCTTCCCCACTGCCATTTAATTCTCAAACACTGCAGTGCAAAAATATGGTTTTCGTGTTCCGACACTGCCATGGCCTGCGTACATGTGAATTCCCCACATTCACACTTCAACCACAACTCGACTTTCCTCACGACGACACAAAAACACAAAACCTTTTACATATACAATCGTGGCCAAAAATATTGGCACCCTTGCACTTTTTTCAAATAACTCTCGAAAAATTTTCTCGAAGAATAAGTTGAAATTGACAAAAGTATTTGGTCTCCACAATTTTGTATTTCACTGTTAATATTACAGAAACTTTATTTTTGATTCAGAACTTAATATATCTTTTTAAATCAGAAAATAAAAAGAAATGACATTGACAAAATTATTGACACCCTAGACTTAATATTGGTAGCACAGCCTTTGGACAAAATAACTGCAGTCAAGCGCTTCCTAGAGCCATGAATGAGCTTCCTACCCCTCTCTACTGGCAGTTTGGCCCACTCTTCTTGTGCAAACTGCTCCAGTTCTCCCAGATTTGAAGGGTGCCTTCTCCCAACTGCTGTTTTCAGATCTCCCCACAGGTGTTCAATGGGATTTCGATCTGGACTCATTGCTGACTTTTTGAAGTGTGTTTGGGGTCATTGTCCTGCTTGCTGCAAGACGCATGATATTCGACGCAGACCCAGCTTTCTGACACGGTTGAACATTGCCCTCCAAAATGCCTTGGTAATCTCTTGATTTCATGATTCAACGCACCCAGTGCCAGAGGCAGCACAGCAACCCCAAAACATCACTGAACCTCCTCCATGTTTGACTGTAGAGAAGGTGTTCTTTTCTTTGAAGGCTTCATTTTGTTTTCTGTAAACATAGAGATGATGTGCTTTACCAAAAAGCTCTAATTTGGTATCATTTGTCCACAGGATATTCTCTCAGAAGGATTTTTGCTTGCTCAGGTGTGTTTTGGCAAATTCCAGTCAGGCTTATGTCTCTCTCTCAGCAGTGGGGTCCTCCTGGGTATCCTACCATAGAACCCCCTTTCATTGAGTTGATGATTGTTACGGGGTCCTCCCCTATTCACTGGTCTCGGTAAACCTCCGAACCCCGAGAGGGTCCCCGGCAGAAAAATATGTTATCCTTGGTTGAAATTAATCAATAATGAAACCACACCAAGGGTGATGAACAATCAATATATTAAGCACACAAAAAAGAACCATACAACAATGGGGGGCAAATCCACCCTACAATCCAATCTTAAGAAGGTAACCTAGCTCAAACTCACGGCACCCCCAGGGACTGAAACAGAGTCCTTCTCAATGTCTCTAGAACACAATGGTGCTCCCGGCGAAGAGGCGATGGCGATGAGGCGGGTAAGGAGATGTAGGTAAGGCGGGGACCGTCACGTGGTCCCAGACAACCCCAATTGGCGGTGGAAAGAGGAATCCCAAAGACGCTATCCAAACGTGCACATACACCGTGCAGTCGCGAACCGCACCGTATTCTTCAAAGGCCGCTGTCGCGCACACACATCCTCGGCAAACCACCGGAGGGTGGGATCAGTGGACGCGGCTTACCAAGGGTTCGCGAACGACGCGCGAGGTCCCCAAAATGGCGGTCGGTCCTTCCACAGGCCGCAGCCGCTAGGCGAAGATTCTCCGGAATCTCCCACCTGTACCTGGCTTCGCAGGCTTTTCCACGACACCAGCGCTATCAACGATCGCACGAGATTCCTTTCCAGGACTCAAAGTTCCCTCTCCATGGACGCTCGACCACGCTGGATGCGGAGCTGTTACAAAACGCCTCTGTTCACCTCTGCCTCACGCGCTCTTCTTCTTTGCTCCCTTTGTCTTCCGGGTCACGATCCGATTTCTGGCCACATTTTACCAGGAGTGCTTTTAAACCTTTTAACCACAATAACCCTTTCCCTCAAGCCACAATAAGCATAATATCTAGAACCAACAATGGTAACAATAACAACCATTATTAGGGCCGAATCCGTAACGGCGATGGATGGTGCGAGTTGAAACTGTCATACCTTGTGTCTGAAGGTCAGATTGAATCTGTTTGGCAGTTGATCGAGGTGCTTTCTCCACTATTCGAGCAATCATTTGCTGCAATCTTCGATCAAAGTTTCTCTTGCGGCCACGTCCAGGGAGGTTGGCTACAGTGCCATGGGCCTTAAACTTCCTGATAACATTGCGTATGGTGGACACAGGAACATCAAGGTCTCTGGAGATGGACTTGTCACCTTTAGATTGTCTATGCTTGGCTACAATCTTGTGTCTGACCTCAGACAATTCTCTTGTTTTCTTTCTTTTCTCCATGCTCATTGTGGTACACACAGTGACACAAAACAGCAGAATGACTCCTTTTTTTTCTATTCAAACTGGTTGAATGGGTGAATTTTTTTTAAAATTGCAAGCACCTGCAACTCACTGCAGGTGAGTTCATTTCCAAAGTAAAGGAGAATCACCTGCTTGAAATCTAATGATTTCAAGCAGGTGATTATGCTGTCCACGAGATTCACAAGCGCTGTCCAACCACTGATCAGCACGGTGACTTTAACCTGCTCCGTTACTGGCCTGGTTCGGTTCGTCTCTCCTTGGGGGACCTGGAGAGCACGAGACTACCCCCAACTCCCCATATTGATGCTGAGCTTGGTGTGGACGCCCGATCGACACAGAGAGATACAGAGCAGGTGCAACCTCGTCCTCATGCCGATCCCCCAACCCAAGCCTCCGAGAAGCTGGATTACAGATGCATGCCACTGCGTAGATTCATGAGTAATTAGATTAGATTCATGAGTTCAGTTCCAAAGTAAAGGAGAATCACCTGCTTGAAATCTAATTATTTCTAACAACTTCTAAAAGATGCCATTAATATTGTCTGGGCCATTTTAGGATTTATGTGTGGAATAAGCTAAGATTTAGTAATCTTTTTCACCTTTTTTTTTTTTTTTTTTTTTTTTTTTTTTTTGCTCCACTGCAAACCAAAGATATACATATGTGGATACCAAAATATTTTTTAATTTCAACAATTTTCTGGAATTGAAAAAAGTGCTAAGGTGCCAATATTTTTGGCCAATACAGTATTTTGGAGTATCTTCTCGAAAAAGTTGCTTAGGCTACATATGAGAGCCGACCTGGACTGTTAAGCTGATTGTTGAGGCAGGGATCACTTTTCAATATTCCAGACCATGGCAAAAGGAAAAAAGAAAAAGGAAAAGTGGAATTATGGGGGTGGGGTGGGAATTTATCGAAGAATTAAATTACTGGACAGCTCTAACATTGGATATTGTGCAGGTGAAACTGGTCAAGTTGAAGGGCGATGTCTGCAGGATGACTCTCTTCCAACTTCAACCTCAATCCATATGAAGGAAGAGCTGAATGAAGATTCCTGCAACGCAACTGGTGAGCTGAAAAGTTTATAAAGTATAGAGCGATTTTTTGATTGAATTGGCTATTCCTAATTCCACCTTGTTCACATTTATTTAGTCTCAACCATATCGAGATCACTTCCCTTTTGAATAAGAACGAAATTTGCTCTCAAAAGGATTTTGTTTAGAACGTCAAGCCGTGGCATGAAAAATACTTGAGAGATTTGATGAGAGCAGTTTTTGTTGTTTCATGATAATTTGACTAAAAGATGTATGATTGGTGATTTTGGAAGCAAAACCAATGCCAAGATCTTCTCAGAGGCCGCGTTGTGGTGTGTACCATGTGGTAAGCCATTCAATGGGTGGACAAATTACTCACCTTTAGTCAGTGATTCTTGCAACTGTTAAACAGATAATGTAGCAAACGCATCGTGAATACACCACCAGAAATCTTTCTATGACAAAACTGTTTTTCCAATGTTTGTTAAACTCCAAAATATGATTAATTTCTTTTTTTATTTGACCAAATTCCTGCAGTCGGTGATTCATTCAATTTGTGCACACTGTCTTGTTGAAATACAGGAATGTGTGATGTCATATTCACGAAAATCAGGTGCAAAGAAGTGCCAGATTGAACCGAGTTATATAATACAGTAATAGAAATCAGGAACTCAAAATGAATTTAATGACTATGGAAAATGGTTGTGGTATATTTATTTAGTTATTTCCATGAGTCATGATTGTAGAAGGTGGAGCCGATGCATTCAGGTCCATGATTGTTTTATAAGTGAGATATTTCTAAAGAAAAGACTTTTGCTAAATTGTCTGTCGACCTACCCGACAACACATGACTCGAACACTGATATAATCGGTCAAAGAAATATGTACGTTTTTATTTAGTACTGCATATACTTGATATTTTTCCGACACTTCAAATTGAAGAGCACTAAATAAACACCTGCTAGTTTCGCAATGTGATTACAAAGGTTCCCTGTGTAAAGGTCTCCACACTAATCCGTCCCTGAAGTCTCGTCAATAAGTTTTACACGGAAACTTTAATTCTGTTCTACTTTTGTACCTCTCTCCCACTCACATGGTTTTAAAGTCCTTGCAAGAGTGTCCGTTTATGTGTTTTTTTTTTTTTGGGCAGTAATGTTAGCTCTTACACGAGCCTCAATCTTGGATACCAGAAAAAAAAAAAAAAAGCAAACGGTTTGTTCAAAAACATGTTGATTGGCTTTCAGGTGAAGTAGTCTTCAAAGTGTAAGTTTCCTGATTCATGGCTGCTTTAAAAATGCATCGTCGTGTGTTAATGTTTTTACATCCCTGTGACAAATCTCTTTTTTCTGACCAATCTTCAGAGAGACGGACCGCGATCATAAGGACGTTGTCGCTTAGGAAGAATACTGTCACGTTTCCTGAAAATTCTTCACAGCAACACAAGAAGTCTATGGATGACAAACAGAAAAGTATTCATCGACGAGAACAAATGAAGATTCTCACTTGTGAAAAGTTATGCAGGTGCACCATGTGCAATCAATCGTTTGATTGCTTTTCAACCTATCAGGTACACATGAGAATTCACGCTTCAGAGAATAAGTTCAAGTGTTGTGTATGCTTCGCATTATTTTCTGACATCTCAACGTATCGGAATCACCTGAGGATACATATTGGTGAAACACCATACAAGTGTCATGTTTGCAACAAATCACACACTCAGAAATCTTTCTACCAGGCACACATGAGGAGTGAGGACCTCCTAGGGAAAAGCCATACAAGTGCCTTATCTACCTTTGTATAAAACAGTGTATATGGTTCTGTCCTTGTTCATGAGGCCGATTTGAGTAGGGTTTTAAAGGCCAATTTTTTAACATGACTGTGTGATCACAATGGTCTCTTTTATGATGGAGGAGGCACCTGAGCTAAATTTCAAGTGTCATAGCAAAGGGTATGAATACTTATGTCAATGTGATATTTCAGTTTTTTCTTTTTAATAAATTTGCAAAACTTTCTAAAATCCTGTTTTCTCTTTGTCATTATGGGGTATTGAGTGCAGATTGATGAGGGAAAAAATGAATTTAAACGATTTCAGCATCAGGCTGCAACATAACAAAATGTGAAAAAGGTGAAGGGGTCTGAATACTTTTTGAATGCACTGTATATTACATATTTCTGTATTTAATTTTCAATGAATTTGTAAAAAAATAATTAAAAAAACATGTTTTCACATTGTTATTATTGGGTATTTTGTGTAGAATGGTGACATTATTCAATTTCATCCATTTTAAATTAAGGCTGTAACAACAAAATGTGAAAAAGTCATGGGGTGTGAATACTTTCTGAAGGCACTGTATTTACATATTTCCTGCATGCCAATCACAAATCGTATTACTCGATCGCTCCAGAGATAAAAACCCAGGCAGGGTATAAGCACATACTCAATCGAGGCCTGAACACGGAAGTGTTATAATAAACCTGTGCAAAGCGCAATATGTTTAATAACAGGCACAAATGTAAACACTATCATTATTAAATTTATGTTTTTGACATCAAATCATTATGTACAACCTTAACATACTATTTTCACAAAACATATTGCTTCCGGGAGAAAAAAGGCAGGCAGTGTATAAGCACAAGACTCGAATGAGGCCTGAAGGCCAATTATGTGATTAAATTTTTCAATTTTTTTTTATCCAAACATCTCCTTTGACCTTTCTCTGGATGAGAGGAGAGCATGTAAAGTTTGGTTGTGCTGGTTCCTGCAGGGTACGAATGCATAAACAAACAAACACAAACTTTCTTCATGATTTATTAGATAGTGTTTATCTCTGTCGGTCACACTGTATTTTAAGCAATAACAGACACACTAAAAGTCTAAAAACGATTTATTTCAGGCAAGAGGTGAAAGCGCTGCTGAAAGAAGAAAGCGATTCGCCCGAGAGAAGAAACGAAGACAAAGAGCCAGACACGATCAAAACCAAGTAGCTGCGAGACGAGCCTCACAGGTGATATACAGGAGGGAGCGCCGCAAGAAGGAAAGCCAAGAAGAGGCTGTAGTCTAGTCAAATTTCTGGGAAACGTGAATTCATGAGGCATTTTTGAGTAAAAGCAAGCAAACCACTTTTTCTGGGGTAGTTTTTCGTGCTGAATACGAATCTGTTGTTTGCCAAGCCCAAAAATGCGTACTTAGGTCACTAATCAAGGTCAAAGGTCAATGAGTGCAAAATTCAAAATTTTTGAAAAAATGTTTTATTTTACATCACCTATCTGTACATTTCAATTATTTTACAGTATTTTGTCTGGTAAGGTTACTACAGCTTTTCACAATTATGAAAGTAAAGGGAATTGTGAAGGGAATAAATCAGATTTTTGTGAATATATCCGTAATGAAGCAACTTTTCGTTTTTTGACATACTGTTTTAATTCACTTGAATTGTTGCCTTAAATACCATCAGTGAAGTGGTTTACCTGAGTCCTATATAATAGCAAGATTGTTTTCTACACTAAATGTCAATATTTGACTAATTAGCCACTTAATTAAGGCTAACGGTCACAAGGCGCAAAGTGCACTTACATGGCACAAGGCGCAAAATGCACTTCATGGCAAACATGTTTGGAGTGCAGGCAGTTGATCATTATCACATGTATTCTTAATTAATCCTGAATCAATTGCAGTCTGTCAGACTGATTGGCTGGAAGGAGGAGCCATCCAGGGGAATGCCAATTAGCTTAACTGTGTAAGCTCTGACCCCCCCCCCTACTTTGGCCTGTTTCGACATGGTGTTTCACTGGCATTGCACTTGCAGGCCTCAGTGCAGAACTGTTTCCCCCACTTCCGACAAGAGCAACTATCAGAACTGCAACCTTTCTTGCAACCACACTGAGTAAGTTCTCGGCATCCCTTTGGAATTGACGGTAAAGTTGTAAGAACCGGTGACAACTTGTCATCAACGAGTTTCCATCCACAATCAGTCGGCGGTGGCAGATCTGTCATTGGATTACTGGCCTCTCTCCAAATGAAACTTTGGTAGTTTGCACGCTCTATGTGGAACTTTGCTGCATCACTAGATGGAGGTAGGGTCTCCGTTGCATGGCATTTGTTGAACAGTTTAATGCGGGCTTGATTACAGTTCTCAGATGGTTCCTTGTAGATATGGCAAATGAACTTTTCAGCATCTTCTGTGACCTTCTTTGATGGTGTCGGAAACTGCTGTTGTTGGATCTTTTCAACTGCTGTTGGTATATCCAACGTTGACGTATTGGATGGTTTGATGTCTCCAAGACCGCTTTCAGCAGATGGCCCCCTCTGCCAGGCAGCTAACTGAGTAGCGTGAAATGTATTTTTGCCATCTAGGGTAGAGTCATTGATGTCAATATTGTCGCCAGAAAAATGCACAAATCGTCCCGAAACCAGGTTGCTGGTAACAACTGCCCCAGTTTCTTGATCAAGCGCTTTCAGAGTGTTTTCAGCCATGGCAGTGTCATACCTAAGAACCCGGTTATAGCTGATTATGTGCCCAGCATTATGGAATAGCTCAACTAATTTCTTTGATCGAGTTGACTGGTGCAGCGTCATACCCATTCCAACGTGTTTAGGCGGTGCCTTCTTGTCTCCACATACACCATAGACCATGTCTTGTCCAATGCTAAGGACCCTTGTCTTCTTCACCCAACCAGTTTCAGACATCTCACTTTCGTCAAACTCAGCATCGACACTACTTTGGCCTCCAAGCAAGATATTCACAAACATGAGTACAGATGGTGGTACACTTGCCAACTCTGCTTTTTCGCTTACATCGCAACCTTCGAATGCAGGATGTGACATGATATCACTGCGGAGTTGCAGAGCAACGTGCACTAAAGACAGAAAATGATCATCCTGTTGTCTAAATATGGGAATATAGTCTGCACTGTTCTGACCGCACACCATTTCTGAAAGAGGTATGTGACTGAAATGTCGTGGAAGAAGCAAAGTTTGTTTCTCTGAAGGCGCCAAATTTCTTAGCACAAGAAATTCATAAATGTCCCCAATGCAATTCGACAAAGTTTCTTTAAAAGTCCCCAGTCTACTAAGATACGATGTAGGAATTGTGCCGTCGCACTCACTGGCTAACTCTTTGTACCTCTCGAACACTGCAGATAGTTCAAATACGTGCCCTTTCTCAGCAGAGTGACGCAGCTCTTGACACAACCATGATATCGCCATGTCTGCTGATTTGCTTTCAGTTTCCGCCCTTTTGACATCCCTAAAGAATTTACTAAGACAGTTAACATGGTAACATGCCTCAGCTGAGATTAAATCATTCTCATTTGCAGTACGGACTAAGATGTTATGTACAAATTTAGCTTTTTCCGTAATTTCATTACTCATTTTGAAGGTTGTGACACGACTTGTCTTCTGCTTCTTGTCAAAGTTCTGGCAGAACATACACAATGTCCAGTTCATCTTAGTAGTACTACTGCGTAAAAACGGACATGCTTCAGCCGAAACACTCTTTCTTTCAGGATCTTTTTCGTTTTTCGATTGTTCCTTGGCTAGCTTAGCATTTATTTTCCCCTTGTGTGTGTATGCAGAGTAACATAGCTTATGCCATTTAAGTTTGGGGAGACTTTCTGGAGGCTCTGCAAAGAGAGTCGAAAGCCTGTCCACGGCTGATCGAAATTCATAGTGTCTAAGTTTGCATCGGAGCTCGGTCGCCTCTCTGATGGCAGCAATACCCTGGTTTGTCTGGTTGAAAATCGTATCTTTGACCTGGCTAGTTCCCTGACAAATGATACAAAGTTCAAACGACACATCCTCACGCTGTCGCTTGAGGCTGGCAATAGGTTCCATGGTTGGCCTGAGGGGAGAAACAGAAACCAAACTAAGCACCAGGCACGCATGTTCTGACCATGAAAACTACAACGTTGTATGATATACTGCAACAGCCCTTAAATGATCGAATAAGCGCAGGCAGTGTTGGCCCGGGTTTTAATCTTATTCTCAAAGACACAAAGTAAAGCTTCTTCAAGACAAAACATCTAACCGATATAACTAATTCATTAGTGGTAGATGCATTAGGCACTCATCGTCAATGCCCATGCCCTGCCTGTCTTTTTGCTACTGTTAGGTAAATGTACATGTATGTAGGCCTGCCTATGATGTGAGATGTCAAGCATACATTACACATTTGTATGTACATGTATCTCACCAAAGAAGAATGCATTCCTTTACTTTCATTTGATTTTATATTTCATTTTTTAACAATCTTAAAAAGACCCTTACCTGTACTCCTGAAATGTTTAATGCCTGATGCCTAGGGTACGAACTAGATGGCTTATGCTAGGCTATTAGATTCATTCTTCATCATTAAGGGTCTATTGAAGAACACCCTGCTCTGTCTGAATGGAAATGATTTGACAAACATGGCAAATGCATTGGGGTCAGAAAGATGAAGCCACTTTCACTGTTGAGTGAAAGGGATGGTTTCAAGTGCAAGTAACTGTTACGTCATTGCAAGACTTTCGCACTCATTGACCTTTGACCTATGTTGTTTACCGGTGACATTTAGATTCTGTCTTTATAAAATCTATCTCTAGACCATCAATAGGAGCATAAAAACTCTGCCCCATTGTGCATTTAGAGGTTAAACTGCAAGCAAATTACGCAAAAACTAATTGTCGCCCCTTACAGAGATAAAGGCAAATGAGCATAGATGTGTCCTCACGTTTTCCTTTAAAAATAAGATTTTGAAAAGCTTTAGCAACCTTACTAGACAAAATATTGTAAAATAATTGAAATGTACAGATAGGGGATGTAAAATAAAGCATTTTTTCAAAAAAATTGAATTTTGCACTCATTGACCTTTGACCTTGATTAGTGACCTAATTACGCATTTTTGGGCTTGGCAAACAACAGATTCATATTCAGCATGAAAAACTACCCCAGAAAAAGTGGTTTGTTTGCTTTTACTCAAAAATGCCTCAATCATTCTATAAAGGCACATTTTCAGATTTTTTGACTAGGCTACTGACAGGCGGAGAAGATATGCAAGGCAAAGGAGAGCGAAAATGGTGGAGACCGAGACACAAGAGGAAGCTGACAGGCGGAGGCAGTTGAATGCAGAAGCAATGGCAAGGGCAAGGGCAAGAAGAAGAAGTAACAGAAGATGGGCAATCAGCTGATAATATGATGTTCAGGGGAAATCAGTTAGAACACCCCAACTGTGGTGAGATGAACATTATTTGTCAGTTCCATGAAATTAATCACATTTGTTATTGATTTTGCCTATTGAAATTGTTGTTGTTGATTATGAATATTCTAAGTTGGTGAATGATTGTGGGCGGGCCTGGTGGTCGAGTGGCAGGGGTTGAATTCTTGGTGGGGTGTACCGACAGGCTTGACAGGAACTCCTCCAGATTGAAAGATTTTCATACCATTGCCTTTTTGTTCGCTATTAAATTCTGCTTTCATTCATACATTGTGTGTGTTGCCTTCGTTATTTACACTTATGCATAAGGGAAAAGTGGAACGTATGAACATTGTTGGTGTTTAAACGAACAAGGACGTAATACGATATTCCTGACATTTCATTTATTCCTGTGCAATTGTATCTACCCATATATAAAACAATGTTTGTCTGTCTCCCATAATATGGACGATTTGAGTAGGGTTTTAAAGGCCAATTTTTAGCATGACTGCATTCACTTCAGTCTATCTTAAAGGAAGACTCCAGACCCCAAAAATTTTTTTTAGTTAAATGCTTCTCCATGATCTTTGATTGACATGACATTGACATGACAACATAATCTAAAAAAATAAAAATCAACCCGTGAAGTCGTTTCCTTGTAATCCGACCTTAAATGCGCCAACAAATAGACCATCGACGAAAACGCTTCTGCAAATCTTAGACCACATGCCCATGCACAGTATGACATCACACAAGGTGATGGGGAAGCCGGAAATAATTTACAAATGGTTTACAATATAATACAATAGTGTGGAGTGTTTCTATTCTCGTTATATTGTCCTGCATATCAGATTCTAAATGGTTTATAGTTGTGTTTTGTACGGGTGCAGCAAAGTCTCGGAGCCTTTTGTGCGAACACTGCATGAATTCCCGAAGGATGTTACCAGTAATAACACTTGGAAGAGGTTTGTCCGACGAACTTGAGCACGATGGAAAGGTCCTACCAAGTAGACGAGGCTTTGCAGTGAACATTTTGAACCGGTGCTATGTCAACTTTTTGGCTTGAAGCCTTTGCAAATCCCATCCAAATACCCAGAGGGTACCTGCAGGACACTTGCTTCACCAGCCACCACGTCGAAGAATATAACACCGTCTACGTCGATGATGATGATGTCGCCCACTCAGGCCACTGGCGCCGACACTGAATTTGCAATGCCTACCATCTTGCCCCAGGCCCAGACTTCATGTTCCACGCCGACTTTGAAGAGACCTCGAACTGCTGTCGCTAAACGAGAGTTGATGAGGGTAAGAAATGTCTTTTTATTACTACTTAGGCCGAGGCCTTGTGGATAATAATATACACAAAGAATTAAGTTAAGCACCCCCCCCCCGTTTTTTTACAACCTCGCACATTACAAGTTTGTTGTCGTCAAAACAGTGTAATATACCCATGATATTGCTATATTTTCTGGAGAAGTGATATTATGGTCACATAAAAACATAACAATCATGCCGTTTTCAATATTTTATTCTGAATAATTTAAGGTGAAATTTTTTGGGAATTTTAGGCATATTTTCACCTCAATTTAAGTATGGAGCTATAGGTCCATCACGGACAGTGTGGATGACGTTTATGTTTTCTAACGTACAGTCATTGTTCTGAGAAGACCTCTAGCGATCTTTGCGTCAATAACGTGTGTAGGACCCACGTGATCGGATCACTGACTCAACCAATCACTTTTTTCAACATTGATCACTCAATTTCATCAATGGATAATTGCTAATGTCATACCAATCATTATTTGATCTCACATACCTTAGAATATATGCCAATGTATACATATACACAAAGAATATATATTAGGGGGTGCTTACCTTAATTCGTTGTGTAGGGGTGCTTAACTTAATTCTTTGTGTATAGTTCGACTTATTTTGGGGTCTAGCGGAACATGCCTGCCATAAATATAAATAAATTGGCCAAAATTCTACGAAACAGTGACGAGTGCATTCGTACACTACACTCAGTAGCTGCAGCCTGCGTGTCTGTGGCTACGCCATGATACAGGCACAAGGCGATCGGGTTTTTACCGTTTTATCAATCAAACAAAGTCACTACTGCAATAGCACTGGCTTGATATAAGTATTCCTCGCATATTTAACCGAAACTATCAACAAGTAGGCTAGCCCAACACGTACCAGTAATCTAAATCTGCGAGCCGTTCAGCATCATCTTCGTCGTTTTCCACTACGACCTCCATATTGGCCTCTGGATCTTCGTCGGCGTATTCCGGCTCAAACTGATATGGTTGAACACCAAATTCTCTCCGTTCTATATCAAATTCTTCTACAATACTTTCCTCAGCCTCTGATACGTATTCATCGGCTGAAAAGTCCGACAGGTCGGAGGAAATATCGAGCGATTCGGAGTCAGAAACTTCTTCTGCCATGTTTATGCACTGTGTGCATGGCGATCAGCTGAGATCTATACCTCGTGTGACGTCACAGTGACGTCACAAGGATTCCAGAACTAGCTTTTTTTTATCGTGCCTTTTTAAAAACGCATTTTACGACTAATTTAGCGTCATTTTTTTTTCATTTTAAAAATTAAACATTACCTAAGTCTAAAGATTTAAATAATAATTTTTTTTTTGGGTCTGGAGTCTTCCTTTAAGGATAAAAAAAACATTTTCCATAAAGAGTAATTACGTCTTGTTACCTCCGCCACCAAAGGTGGATGGAGGTTATGTTTTCACTCCTGTCTGTCTGTCTCTTTGTCCATTTGTGAACAAGATATCTCAAAAGGTTGTGGATGGATTCGGACGAAATTTGGTACAGATGTAGCGATGTGACAAGAACGAAATTATTAAATTTTGGTGAAGATTCGGATCCGGCTACTAGAATTTTTAAGTGATTCTTCACCATTGGGAGATATGGCCAAAAACGATACATGGCAGGATCTCTCAAAAAGTTTTGGATGGATTCGGACGAAACTTGTTGGACAGGTTGTGTATGTGACAAGGAAGAATCTATTCGATTTTGGTGAAGATCTGAATATGGATTCGGATATGAGAATTATTTAATTTTTGAAGTGATTCTTCACCATTGGGAGATAAGGCCGAACATGATACATAGCAGGATCTCTCAAAAAGTTATGGATGGATTTTGCCGAAACTTGTTGGAAAGATTGTGTGTGTGGCAAGGAAGAATCTATTCGATTTTGGTGAAGATCTGAATATGGATTCGGATATGAGAATTATTTATTTTTTCAAGTGATTCTTCACCATTGGTAGATCGGGCCAAAAGCGATACATAGCAGGATATCTCAAAAAGTTATGGATGGATTTGAACGAAACTTGTTGGACAGGTTGTGTGTGTAACAAAGAAGAATCGATTCAATTTTGGTGAAGAATGTTTCTACATTATATAAATTCTGTATTGTGATTTTTTTGGTCTCCTCTGAGATACAAAACGTAAACTGTTCACCAGGTGGAGGTATGCTCTCTTCTGAGTGCCGTTCTAGTATTGGAATTGTAGATGGTAACTTGCAAACCGAGCCTCAAGGCCGGTGTACAGAAGCGTTTATCAAAAAATACAAGGCACCGGGGGGTGAAATTCCCTGCACATGATGTCCAACACACGCAGAGTTAACCGAATGCTCATTTATGTCCGTAGGATGTCAAATACATGAAGAAGATAAAAGCACACCTGACAAGAGGCCGAGGCTTCAGACTTTGGCACGCTCAAGAGGCTGTACCATCCAAAAAACGTCTCAGAAGATAAAGGAAATAGGGTCACATTTGTACATGTAGTGTTTCAAAATTACGGTTCTTGCTACGAAATATCATAATCAAAGAATTTTCAGGAAACCTGGATGAAATAGGCCCACCCCAAAAAAAAATATTGAAAAATCCACGAATTAGCCAATGACTAATCATAGGCCGAATAAGACGTTTCAAACAAAAATATGTCGATAATCATATAAACGGTATTTTTGTAACAGCAGCATGTTAATAGCATGCTTTGTTTTACAAACATCAACCTGTTAATGGTTGAAAAACATTCAACGGCTTTAGGCTTTACACTATTTTCTACCAATATAAAACACCACCTGAAGTACCTGGTGTTGCCTGGGGAAATTCAAAGAAATATGTACTTAAATATTTCCTGCACGACAATCACAAAACATATTCCTCTATCAGTTCTGGGGAAAACGCATGCAGGGGACAAGAACATGCTCACTCGAGGCCTGAACACGGAGGTGTTGTAATACACCTGTGGAAAGCAATCTTTTGAATAACAGGTGCACGCGGAACACTAATAATTAAATATGCGTTATTGACGACAAATCCTTATGTACAACCTCAACATACGATCTTCACAAAACATATTGCCGCGTCCGCAGCTGGTTACCACAAAGCCTTGGAGGGATGAGCCGAACCGGTTTTAACTCCCGAGGCGATCTCCAATTATGGCGGTTAATAACGTGCACGGGGGCTGAAGAACCACGAAGCGTTTGTCCTCGTGTGAACACACGGGTTTATTCCGAAACCCACGAAGTATGATACAACAAAAATGTTACAATAATTAAAGCGTGGAATAAAAATAACGAAAATAAATGCTGAGGTAAAAAAATGCTAAGGTGAGGATCCTCCAGACAGACACACAAATCACACACAGGGTGAAATAAGAAAATAAAATCATGCTCCGGCAATGAGCTGGACCAAAATGGATCCTTTGGAAGGTTGGCAGTTGTTGGAGCCCAAAGCCACACAGGCGGGAAGCCCGGCAAAAATGGCGGCAACATCGAACGCCAAGGGTGCCCGATAGTGAGGCGAGCAGGGAACACGGCCCTCGTTCTCTTCTACTCCGTCCACCACTTCACAATTGTTGGTGCAATAACAAAAATCCTCCTTTTTGGTAAAGGGAAGCATGGCCTTCACCACACCGAAGAGCCCAGCAGCCAAAGCCTTCTCGCGGTCACGAGAGGGCAACGCTCTCTCAGGAAAAAATTTCCTTCCTCCCACTCGCGCTCCGCCCACGTCATCGGGCCGCATCACTCGGGGCTGGGAGAGGGGCGGGGGAGGGAGGGGGCTGTTCCTCCACCCATTGAACCATTGTAGCTCTGCCTCTCCTAGGTGGCCCTTTGCCTTATGTGTCCATTGGAGCATGAATAACTTGGCCGGCTGATGTTACAAATGTTAGGGATGGCCACAGAGGGTATTACGAACAGGGGAAATTAACCTTAACCCCTAATACTAATTAGCGTGCCATCAACACTCGTATGATGCACATTAAAACACACCTTAAGCTACATTTTCCAGACTTATTACATCAAAATTCTCCTACACGTTACACTGTCCATACTATCTATATTCAATCCTACCCTTCCTACGGTAGTATGGTATTCTCTTACCTACCCCCTAAACGTAACTATATTACTCGATCGCTCCCGGGAAAACCACAAGCAGGCTATAAGAACATACTCAAGCGAGGCCTGAACATGGAAGTGTTATGTTTAACCTGTACACAGACATTTTTGTAATAACAGGCACAACTGTAAACACTATAATGATTAAATGTGTTGTTGACAACAAATCATTATATACAACGTCAACATACGATCTTCACAAAACATATTACTCGATTGCTTCTGGGGAAAAAAACGCAGGTAGTGTCTAAGCACAATACCTGAAGCACAAGCACAACATCTGAATGCACAAGCACAAGATCCGAATGCACAAGCACAAGATCCACATGCACAAGCACAAGACCAGAATGCACAAGCACAAGACCCAAATACACAAGCGCAAGACCCAAATGCACAAGTACAAGATCCGAATGCACAAGCACAAGACATGAATGCATAAGCACAAGACCTGAATGCACAAGTACAAGACCCGAATGCACAAGCACAAGACATGAATGCATAAGCACAAGATCTGAATGCACAAGTACAAGATCCGAATGCACAAGCACAAGACCCGCATGCACAAGCACAAGACTCGAATGCATAAGCACAAGACCTGAATGCACAAGCACAAGACCTGAATGCACAAGCACAAGACCTGAATGCACAAGCACAAGATCCGAATGCACAAGCACAAGACTCGAATGCATAAGCACAAGACCTGAATGCACAAGTACAAGACTCAAATGCATAAGCACAAGACCTGAAGGCATAAGCACAAGACCCGAATGTACAAGCACAAGACCCGAATGCATAAGCACAAGACCTGAATGCACAAGTACAAGACCCGAATGCATAAGCACAAGACCCGAATGCATAAGCACAAGACCCGAATGCATAAGCACAAGACCTGAATGCATAAGCACAAGACCCGAATGCACAAGCACAAGCACAAGACCTGAATGCATAAGCACAAGACCCGAATGCATAAGCTCAAGATCCGAATGCACAAGCACAAGACCCGAATGCATAAGCACAAGACCCGAATGCACAAGCACAAGACCCGAATGCATAAGCACAAGACCCGAATGCACAAGCACAAGACCCGAATGCATAAGCACAAGACCCGAATGCATAAGCACAAGACCCGAATGCACAAGCACAAGACCTGAATGCATAAGCACAAGACCCGAATGCACAAGCACAAGCACAAGACCTGAATGCATAAGCCCAAGACCCGAATGCATAAGCTCAAGACCCAAATGCACAAGCACAAGACCCGAATGCATAAGCACAAGACCCGAATGCATAAGCTCAAGACCCAAATGCACAAGCACAAGAACCGAATGCACAAGCACAAGACCCGAATGCATAAGCACAAGACCCGAATGCATAAGCACAAGACCCGAATGCACAAGCACAAGACCTGAATGCATAAGCACAAGACCCAAATGCACAAGCACAAGCACAAGACCTGAATGCATAAGCCCAAGACCCGAATGCATAAGCTCAAGACCCAAATGCACAAGCACAAGACCCGAATGCATAAGCACAAGACCCGAATGCACAAGCACAAGTCCTGAATGCATAAGCACAAGACCCGAATGCACAAGCACAAGACCCGAATGCATAAGCACAAGACCCGAATGCATAAGCACAAGACCCGAATGCATAAGCACAAGACCCGAATGCATAGGCACAAGACTCGAATGCACAAGCACAAGACCCAAATGCAGGAGCACAAGACTCGAATGCATAAGCACAAGACCCGAATGCACAAGACTCGAATGCACAAGCACAAGACTCGAATGCACAAGCACAAGACGCGAATGCATAAGGATAAGACTCGAATGCACAAGCACAAGACTCGAATGCACAAGCACAAGACTCGAATGCATAAGCACAAGATCTGAATGCACAAGCACAAGACCCGAATGCACAAGCACAAGACTCGAATGCACACGCACAAGACTCGAATGCATAAGCACAAGACTCGAATGCACAAGCACAAGACTCGAATGCATAAGCACAAGACTCGAATGCACAAGCACAAGACTCGAATGCACAAGCACAAGACTCGAATGCACAAGCACAAGACTCGAATGCATAAGCACAAGACCCGAATGCATAAGCACAAGACCCGAATGCATAAGCACAAGACCTGAATGCATAAGCACAAGACCCGAATGCATAAGCACAAGACCTGAATGCATAAGCACAAGACCCGAATGCACAAGCACAAGCACAAGACCTGAATGCATAAGCACAAGACCCGAATGCATAAGCTCAAGACCCGAATGCACAAGCACAAGACCCGAATGCATAAGCACAAGACCCGAATGCACAAGCACAAGACCCGAATGCATAAGCACAAGACCCGAATGCATAAGCACAAGACCCGAATGCATAGGCACAAGACTCGAATGCACAAGCACAAGACCCAAATGCAGGAGCACAAGACTCGAATGCATAAGCACAAGACCCGAATGCACAAGACTCGAATGCACAAGCACAAGACTCAAATGCACAAGCACAAGACTCGAATGCATAAGCACAAGACTCGAATGCACAAGCACAAGACTCGAATGCACAAGCACAAGAAGCGAATGCATAAGGATAAGACTCGAATGCACAAGCACAAGACTCGAATGCACAAGCACAAGACTCGAATGCATAAGCACAAGACCTGAATGCACAAGCACAAGACTCGAATGCATAAGCACAAGACTCGAATGCACAAGCACAAGACTCGAATGCACAAGCACAAGACTCGAATGCACAAGCACAAGACTCGAATGCATAAGCACAAGACTCGAATGCACAAGCACAAGACTCGAATGCACAAGCACAAGATCGAATGCACAAGCACAAGACTCGAATGCATAAGCACAAGACTCGAATGCATAAGCACAAGACCCGAATGCATAAGCACAATACCTGAATGCATAAGCACAAGACCCGAATGCACAAGCACAAGACTCGAATGCATAAGCACAAGACTCGAATGCATAAGCACAAGACCTGAATGCTCAAGCACAATACTCGAATGCACAAGCACAAGACTCAAATGCACAAGCACAAGACACGAATGCACAAGCACAAGACTCGAATGCACAGTGGTCCATCCGCCATATTATTTCACCCAAATACAAAAAATCGCGTTTGCGTGAACACAAAGATTTACTTCAACGTGCAGGTTTCTTTCCTACATGAATTCCACCTTTCCCACTTGATTTTTTATCATTTCCCGGGTTGAAAAGAGCATCGTTATAGTATTTTATGAAACTAGGGCGTGCCCGTACGTGGGTGCAAAAAAACATGCGTGCAAACAACAACAACAAAAAAAAACTTTGAAACCACGTGGCAGTAACGACCACAGAACCCCCCCCCCCCTCTATTTACATGAAATTGTTTGGTCCATTCGCAAAGCCAAAGCGAACGGCTTGCGAGTACGGTGACCATATCTTGGGAACCACTTGTCCGATTAATTTCAAACCTTGAAAAGGCACATCCTCGGGTCCCCAGCAATATACCTGGCAAGTTTCAAGTATATCGGACCCGTGGTTGTCGAGAAACAGCGGTCACAGACACACAGAGATTACTGGAATTATAGATAGACTAGGGCATGCCCGTACTATATATATATCTAAAATTATATCTCCCCCCTCTATTTACATGAAATGGTTTGGTCCATTCGCAAAGCCAAAGCGAACGGCTTGCGAGTACGGTGACAATCCCCCCCCCTCTATTTACATGAAATGGTTTGGTCCAAAGCGAACGGCTTGCGGAGTTTGGTAAATAAATCGCCATAGCTCGGTAACTACTTCTCCGATTAATATGAAACCTTGAATTGGGACAATGTTTTTATGTTTTTAATTGAATTACTATCCGTAATGGCGCACGCTCTCACAGGAGCTCCGGAGGGTCGCATATCGCAGTTACGATGAATCGCAAATTAGTTTTAATTAGTTTTAAAACATAGTTTAACGCCAACATAGTTTGCCAACGTGAAATAAATGAATACGCTCTCAAATGTGCCGTCCGAGGCAGAGTCTGTTCGCCACGTTCGGCACACGTGATAGCTCGCTGCTCTCTGATTGGTTGAATCGTTTTTTGGACATAGCTCGGTAACTACTTCTCCGATTAATATGAAACCTTGAAAAGGCACATCCTCAGGTCCCCAGCAATATACCTGGCAAGTTTAAAGTATATCGGACCCGTGGTTGTCGAGAAACAGCGGTCACAGACACACAGACATACACACAGAGATTACTGGAATTATAGATAGACTAGGGCATGCCCGTACTATATATATATCTAAAATTATATCCCCCCCCCTCTATTTACATGAAATGGTTTGGTCCAAAGCGAACGGCTTGCGAGTTCGGTGACAATCCCCCCCCTCTATTTACATGAAATGGTTTGGTCCAAAGCGAACGGCTTGCGAGTACGGTGACAATCCCCCCCCTCTATTTACATGAAATGGTTTGGTCCAAAGCGAACGGCTTGCGAGTACGGTGACAATCCCCCCCCTCTATTTACATGAAATGGTTTGGTCCAAAGCGAACGGCTTGCGGAGTTTGGTAAAGAAATCGCCATAGCTCGGTAACTACTTGTCCGATTAATATGAAACCTTGAAAAGGCACATCCTCAGGTCCCCAGCAATATACCTGGCAAGTTTCAAGTATATCGGACCCGTGGTTGTCGAGAAACAGCGGTCACAGACAAACATACAAACATACAAACATACAAACATACAAACATACAAACATACACACAGAGATTACTGGAATTATAGATAGATGTCATCGTGTGCAAAAACTGCGACGGTCGTGATTAAAGGAGAGGAGGAATCACATTTCATCAGTGAGGCTTCTGTTGGCGGTCCAGACTAGAGATTAGTGTACCTGTGTACCACACGTCGCAGGTACTAAAAGGTAGGAGGAATTGAGATGAAACGGAAGCGAGAGTTCGTTCAGCAGATGGTAAACAAACTCCCGCCAATCTGTGTACGTAATAAATAAATATTATTGTGTCGAACGTGAATCGGTGTGAATCTGAAAAAAAACATTTACTTTACTAAGGGAACGAAATTATTAAAATACGCGAAGAAGAAGAGTACGGTAATTTGTATGAAAGGTCCATCAGGTGTGTGATAAAGAGTGATTGTGTAAATAGATGAAAAGGTATTGAGGAATGGTTACCTTAGTATCTTACCTTACTTCCGGTCTATATCCACGTGTGTTCGCGATTTGTATCTTGGGGAAGTTTGTCCCATTGAGAGCTGGTTGGACCAATAGGGAGAGATCGTCGTGGTTTGTTCTTCTTCCCCCTCATGGACTCCGTGCTGGGGGTCGTGAACCGAGACCCCCCGAGCTGCGTCCCTGATCCGAGATCCTCGGACTCCAAGTGGAGCTCTGATGGAGGGAACAGAGGGGGTCCAGGAGGGGTTGATGAGATCTGTGGGTTCAAGATCCTGGACGTTCAGAACCTTCCTGTTGGAGTGGGCGGGACACACGTTGGACCAGGTACGTGGTTCTCTCGTCCAGGTTATTGGTTCTCTAATCTGGTAAAACTGTACACCAGGTGTTTTGTTCATGAATTTTACTCACGGATTGTTCATAAACATCCAGCAAGATCTTCATGTCCTCTGAGCTCTCCCGGTCCTGGATTTTATTCTCCTCGGAGTCAAATTAGACTATTGAAGCACCTTTTGTTTCTTGACAGAATCTTCTATTGTGGTGGTGAAGGTGGAACCTGAACATACAAATGGTTCTCCCTCACAAGGTAAGAATCCAAAATAATCTATCTTACAAAAGGAGCCGTGGTTGTTTGTTTATTACTTGCAAAATCGAAGATTTTTCAAGTATATTGTTTGGTCTTGTGTGTTATTCTGTCTGTCTGTCAATCACCTACAGGTCACAATATTTAAAACCAACCTTCACGAAACTTCACCAGATGGTAGAGTTGGTCATAAGGAAGAATTACAAGCCTATTGATTATGAGGTCAAAGCTCATCTTTATATATATAAAACACAGTTTGTGTGTGTGTAATGTTACCGATAGACTCCTAAACGGAGAGGCTCACGTACTTGATATTTGGCACAGACATGGCCATTGAGCCTGGGAAGGACATGGCCGACCTAAAAATATTTGACGAGATCCATATTTTTTATTAATATTTACCTCAGCGCATTTCAGCGAGGAATATTATACATGGAATCTGAGCGGTGGCAGAGCAGCGCGCTGATTCGCTCAGAGCGATCACATGATGTTCCATTCCCGCCGCCAGACCATTGAACATAAAATACAGTTTGTGTGTGTGTAATGTTACCGATAGACTCCGAAACGGAGAGGCTCACGTACTTGATATTTGGCACAGACATGGCCATTGAGCCTGGGAAGGACATGGCCGACCTAAAAATATTTGACGAGATCCATATTTTTTATTAATATTTACCTCAGCGCATTTCAGCGAGGAATATTATACATGGAATCTGAGCGGTGGCAGAGCAGCGCGCTGATTCGCTCAGAGCGATCACGTGATGTTCCATCCCCGCCGCCAGACCATTGAACATAAAACACAGTTTGTGTGTGTGTAATGTTGTAATGTGTGTAATGTACAGGTCTCCCTTCCCCCTCCCGGCAACGCCGGTACTGGAGGGCGTCACAGGATCGGTGAGTCTCCAAAATCCGCTTTGTGCTGTTGCGAAGATGCAGGACGATGTCGCGATTGTTGTGCTGCTCTTCGACCATGAGAACTGCAACCTCATTGTTGACTGGCCCTCCCCTTCCCTCCCCCTTCCCCCTCCCCCCTTCCCTCCCCCTTCCCCCTCCCCCCTCCCCTCCCCTCCCTTCCCCCTCCCATCCCCCTCCACCCTACCCCCTCCACCCTACCCCTCCCCTTCTCCCCTCACCCTCCCCCTCCCCTCCCTTTCCCCCTCCCCCTCCCTTTCCCCCTCCCTTTTCCCCCTCCCTTTTCCCCCTCCCCCTCCCCCTACCCCTTCCACCCCTCCCCCTCCCCCTACCCCTTCCACCCTTCCCCTCCCCCTTCCCCCCGACCCTCCCCCTCCCCTCCCCCCGACCCCTCCCCCCTCCCCTCCCCCCTCTCCCTCCCCCTCCCCCCTCCCCCCTCTCCTCCCCTCCCCCCTCCCCCTCCCCCATCTCCTCCCCTCCCCCCTCCCCCTCCCCCCTCTTCTCCCCTCCCCCCTCTCCTCCCTCCCCCCCGTTCCCCTCCCCTCCCCTTCCCCCTCCCCCCCCCTCCCCCGCCCGGCAATGCCGGGTACTTCTGCTAATCTTTAATAATTCAAATTTCTAAAATTGTCATTTTCATCCCATTGACTTGAAAATTGAACAGCAATTATAAAGTGCATCACTGAATTGGGAAACCAACTATTTTTGATGTCAAAAGGTCAAAGGTCAACTCAAGGTCAAACTTCTAACTTAAATTTTAATCCGAAAAATCATCAATTTTAATCTGATTGACCCGAGCTTTGATTGAGATCGTCAATTTTAATCTTGATGAAATGGCCAATTTGATGTATCCATGGTAACCATTTTGGGGGGGGGGGGGGGGAGGGGTGGATTTTGCAAATATCATGCTCTGCATGATGTCTTCTTGTTTCTTGGCGAAATAATTTTGCCCAGTATGTTGGTCTGTGGTGTCTGTCTGTTTCTCTGTTTGTTTGTCACATGATTTTTGTCCAGTTTTCAAGCAATTGTTCTGAGTTTACATTTTGTGGATGGATGTGACTGGCCAAGGACAGTAGCCCACACCTTTGGTCAGGATCCGGATCCAGATACTAAAATTTCTTGATTATGGCTAAAAACAAAAAAATGAGATATGGCTAAAAACGATATTGCATGATATCTGAAAAAGTTGTGGACGAGGTATGAGAAAACTACAGAAGGTAGATGAGTTGGTTAGGTGACAAAACAAGCCAATTTGATTTTGGTTCAGGTCCGAATCCAGATCCAGCCTATCAGTGGGATACAAAACGTAAACTGTTCAACCTGGTGGAGGAATGTGATCTGTACTGAGTGACGTCCTTGTTCGTTCTGTTTCGGCAAGTGTCGTTCTGAGTGATTTATAGTTTGTTTGTTGTGCTATAACCTGAATGGATTAACGGATTCCAATGAAACCAACGATGATGGATTCAAGAAGCTCCCAAGAAGGATTGTGATACATAAAAAAGAGAAGGTTTGTTTATGGGCGCACGTAGCGAAACTGCAAACGCCAACTTGCGACTTGAAACCCCTCTAGAAGACGATCTCTCTCCTTCCCCCCTTCCTTTCCCACTACTCTCACTCTCTCTTTCGCTCTCTCTCTTCCACCCCTCCCTCCCTCCCCCACCCCTCGCTGATGTGGTGACATTGTCACTCCTTCTATCGACTCTTTTAGGGGCTAGGATCTGAATTGAACACTCCTCCCCCTTGCCTTTCAGAGGCCGCAATACCTGAGGCAGTTCTTTGTCAGAACTTTTCTGGTGAAGCCAGAACTTTTGAACGATTGTTATTCAAACAGCAAGTCCAAAACCAGATTTCCCTTGCAAAATATTCAATTTCCACGGAGACAAAAATTTGTAACTACTATACTCCTATACTCCAACAAATAAGGTATCGGATTGTTTGTACCCCATCCTTGTGACAGGAAGACAGAATCTGGAACTGATTATATTTTGTCTGTACATGTTGATCAGATAATTGGTATATGTATTTTTAATGCTGAGAAGTCAAACTGTCTCACCTTCTCATGAACGAAAAGGTTGTCAAAGGAACCCTCTGATGTATTTATACGTTCGGACACTGGAAGAGGTCAAGTCTCTCCCCTCCGTGGCTGACCCAGCAGCAAATGTGGCCCAAAAAGCCAAGCACAGATCTCACCTCTGAAAAGACACACGGGCGCATTCAACGTCATTCCTTGAAAAATAAGAATGGACTACAATCCGTTCTCTGCATCTCAGTGGAGTACTGCGATCCCCTATGGGCTGGCACTCCACAAAACATGTATCTGTCTGGAATTGTGTTAAATCTCAAACTCTCAAAATCCTTTCATCATCTGCATTTAGGAAAGAACCCACCTGTTGCACTCACATCACAGACAGGCTACTGGCTGTATGGCTTTTATTTTAAAATTTTAACACCTCTTATCTGGTCTGATGGCTTCCTCTTTATTTTCAGCCTCCAAACCTCTCCAGATCCTGGACGCACGTGCTCTTCCCATAATCCTCACCTGAAAAGAATCCTCAAATCGATGTTCACTCTTTGTTTTTCTCTCTGTTTTGAGGAATGTCCTTCCTTTGGCTGTTCGATTCCACCCTTCCATTGAGCGAATCAACTTGGTGATTGATATTTCACCATTTTATGTAATCTTCCATCCCCACCTAAAATATTTTATACCCCCATTAATCCAATGTAACAGAACGTTCTTACTTGCAGTTTTCCTCCTCTCTTTACTCCTAATCCCCTTAATTTTTGTGTCCACCTCCGGTCCCACTGTCAGTATGTTGCTCTTTTTCCCTCTCTCTCTTCTTGTTCTTGCATGAGCCGAGTTATTTTATTGAATTTGAATATAAATTATATTTGAAAACAATCATTAATGCTGAAAAGGGCATTTATTCAGGAATTAAAATGTTTTACTGCTCTAACATTGGATGCTGTGCAGGAGAAACTTGTCAAGTTGAGGTGAGATGTCTCCGTGACAACGCACTTCTAAATTCAAACACAATCCATGTGAAGGAAGAGCTGAGTGAAGATTATTGCAATGCAAATGGTGAGGTCAGACGTTTACTAAGTATAGAACGATTTTATCTTGAATTTCCTGTTCCTAATTCCAACTTGTTCACATTTATTTAGTCCAGAACATGTTGAGTTAATTCCCCTTTTGAAAAAGAACGAAGTTTACTCCCAAAAGGATTTTGTTTAGAACGTCAAGCCTCGGCATCAAAATACGTGAGAGATTTGATGAGAGCAGCTTTTGGTTGTGTTCAGAGATTGATTTACCGAATTGGTGATTTTGGAAGCAAAACCAATGCTTAAGCCCTTCTCAAAGGTTGCTGTGTGGTGTGGGCTATGTGCTGAAGCATTCAGGTCCATGACTGTTGTATAAGTGAGACCTCTTTAAAGGGAAGACTCATTCTTCTTCTAAATTGTCGGTGCACCTACCCGACTGCACATGATTTGAACAACGATATTAATCAGTGAAATAAACATGTAATTTTTATGCCTCCGCTCCCGAAGGTGACCGGAGGTATTATGTGTTTGAGTTGTCCGTCCGTCCGTCCGTACATATGTACGTACGGGCTAAACCTCGTTTTCCTCAGCAACATGTCTGATTGAGATTACACTTTCAGGGTAGGAGCAACACCCATGCAGAATGTTTTATGATAATTGTGACGTCATAGATCACGCGGGGTGGCAGCCATCTTGGATTAAATATAAATAATTAAACATATGTTTCTCTGAAACCGCCGAATGCAAAAAAATTAAACTTGCCACATTGTCGAGTACTCCCAAAGGGCAACACAATCATCATAACGATGACATCATCGTTTAAGTGGTATACCAGCCATAAATGTTTTAAATGAATGCCTTATCCTAAAAATCTGAAATTGCATGCACATGATCTCTGACCCATTTATTTTGAAATATTAAACTTATGACAGCATAGGTCACATGGTTTGGTAGCCATTTTGGATTTAACATAAAACTTCAGAAAACGTCTCCCAAACCATCGAAGCAATCGATTCGAAACTTTACGTGTGTCATCGACTCGGCATAGCGATTAAAAGTTAAAAATGAAAACATCATTGGTCATATGGTGTGGCAGCCATGTTGGATTGAAGGCAAATATTAAATAATTACATCTCAGAAACCGCTTACCCTATCGATGTGAAAATTTACAAATGTCATCTAACACCATTGCTGCATATAGTTTGAAAATTACAACATCATAGGTCACGTGGTTTGGCAGCCATCTTGGATAGAAAAACGACCCTTATCCGATTAACACAAAACTTCACAAACGCATTCCCCTACCCATACATATGCAGAGTGTACATTTTTGATGTCATGTCATGTAGTTTTGCAGCCATATTAGCTTGAAAGCCGATATGAAAAAAACCCCTTCTCCGAAACCGCTTCACCTTTCGATGTGAAACCTGTCATGTCTGGTAAAAAATATGATACTTGAGAACAGCTGAAGGGATTTAAATCGAACTTTATTTTTAGGACAGTCAATGAGGGCATCTACCCGTTCTCACAGGCAGGGACGACACAGACATATTGGTGACGGAGTCAAATTGCTCGAGTTTTCCTTAGTATGGAATATACTTGATATTTTGCCTTCACTTCAAACTGAAGAGCAATAAATAAACACCTGCTAATTTCCCAATGTGGTCATGATGGTTCCCTGTGTAAAGTACTCCACATGAATCTGTCTTGGTCCACGAAGTCTCATCACAAAAGTTTTATAATGGAAACTTTAATTCTGTTCCACTTTTGTACCTCTCTCCCCACTCGCATGGTTAAAGTACTTTCAAAGGTAAATGCTTTGCTCAAAAAACATGTTGATTGACTTCCAGGTGAAGTCTTCATGAAAGTGTAAGTTTCCTGATTCATGTCTGTTTTTAAAATGCATCCTCTTGTGTTGATTTTGTTTTTCCATCCCTGTGACAAATCTTTTTTTCTGACCAATCTTCAGAGAGACGGACCCCAATCCCAAGGATGTTGTCGATTACCAAGAATACTGTCACGTTCACTAGAATTATTCGCAGCAACACAAGAAGTCTACGGATTATAAGCAGCAAAGTCATCGACAAGAACAGGTGAAGATTCCAACTTCTGAAAAAATATACAGGTGCACCGGGTGCAATCAATCATTCGGTTGCATTTCATCCTATCAGCTACACCTGATGATCCACCCTTCAGAGAAACAGTTCAAGTGCTGTGTTTGTTTCAAATTACTCCCTGACATCTCAACTTATCAGAATCACATGGGAACACATTTTTGCGAAATACCGTACATGTGTCATGTTTGCAACGAATCATTTATTCAGAACTCTTTATACCGGGCACACATGAGGACACATCCTGGGGAAAAGCCGCACAAGTGCCTTATCTGTAATAAATCATTAAAATGCAGGTCAATGTTCCGGGCACACATGAGGATTCACACTGGAGAGAAGCCGTACGAGTGCACCGTGTGCGGCAAATCGTTTGTTGATTACTCAACCTTCCTAGGACACAAGGGCACCCATGTTGCAGAGAAGAGGTACAAGTGCACTATGTGCAGCAAGTTGTTTAGTCATCACTCAAACTGCAAGAATGAAATGGAGATTCATACTGAAGAGAAATCGTTCAAGTGCTGCATCTGCAACAAATTATTCGGTTCTAACATGCACTGTCAGAGTCACATGAGGACCCATACTGGTGAGAAGCCGTACAAGTGCGATGTGTGCAATAAATTGTTCAGCAGCGTGTCAGGCCGCAATGTGCATATGAGGACCCACACTGGGGAGAAGCCAAATAAGTGCAATTTTTGTACTAAATCATATGCTGCCCTTACATCCCTCCTGATACATAAGAGAACCCACACTGGGGAGAAGCCGTATGCGTGCACTGTGTGCAGGAAATCATTCAGTAACAACGAGCAATGCCGGGTACATATAAGAACCCATACTGAGGAGAAGCCATATAAGTGCACTGTATGCAGCAAATCCTTCATTAGGAATGACCAGTGCAAGGTACACATAAGGACACATACTGGGGAGAAGCCGTTTAAGTGCACTGTATGCAGCAAATCATTCAGTAGGAATGACCAGTGCAAGGTACACATGAGGATTCACACTGGGGAAAAGCCGTTTAAGTGCAGTCACTGTGACAAATCGTTCCGTGACAGCTCGTCCTGCGGGGCACACGTGAGGAACCACACTGCGGAGAAGTGAGGACCCACTGACTAACCTAATCAATTATACTTGCCGAGGTGAGGAGGAGGAGGCGGTCTGATGGAACTTTACCAAGTGTGTAGGACTCGTGGAATATGAATGAATGAATGAATGATCGTTTTAAGGCAATTTTCCCCGCTACAGCGGGGGTTAGCCTTGCAGGCCCCATGACAATCATGGTTCCCTGTTTGAGGCAATGTTTTTATGGCCGGATGCCCTTCCTGATGCCAACCCTTGGTCACGCTCTTACGATGCGCAGGGATACGGTGTACCTATTCTAAACCGGGGTACACACCGGGATCATTCATCCCAGCAAGCTGGTGCTCAATTTGCCGACCTCGGAAGGATGACAGGCTGAGTCAACCCCCCTGGCGTTAATTCAGCGATCGACCGGAATTCGAACCCAGGATCCTAGGATCCCAAGCTGGCACCCTAACCGCTAAGCCAACACCAGGCTAGTGGAGGAATAGTGGAGTATATGAAAAGCTCAACAGACTATTAAATTATATTTGTATATGAGCAAGAAAAAAAAACAAATCAGAAAAGGTATCCTTAATCCATTTAGCAACAAACTTCCAAAAACAGGTGAAAGTGCAGGATACTACACAGGAAAACGAAACAGAAACAAATACAGCCCCAATGATTGCAAAGAGGAAAAAGGACAACTACAAAAAGAACAAGAAAGAGCAATCAGAGATTGCAGACCCTCGCCATGATGTGGTTTTAGTGGTTTTTAAGGCTTTTGTGTTAAAACAAAAATGGCGGCCAAACCGCATGACCGATTGCATCATTATTTTTTTCTCCCCAAATTAGATGATGCTTAGATGATGCTCAACAAATTTCATCTTGATCGGATGAAGTTTTGTACTTGTCATTTATGATGTCATAATGGAGGCACCTATGACATCAGCATTAACATATGTTATTCCCCTTGGTGAGTTCTTTACAATTAGCCATGTCTCGTTTTTTCTGTGCAGCGCTTTCGGAGATAGAGAGGTGCAACGTTTTTCAGTTTTTCCAAGATGGCGGCCGAATCATGTGCCCGGTGACATCATTATATATTTTTTTCTCCACCAATTTATCCCTAGACGCTCAATAAATTTCATGTTGATCGGATGAAGTTTTGTACTTGTCGAATTATGACGTCATAATGGAGGCACCTATGACATCATTAACATATTTTATTCCCCATGGAGAGTTCTTTACAATGTGCCATTCTCATTCATTCTCATTCATCATTCATTCATTCTCATTCATCTCATTCTAATTTTTTTTTCTATGCAGCGCTTTTGGACATATAGAGGTGCAAAGTTTTTTTAGTTTTTCCAAGATGGCACCCATACCACGTGACCTATGACGGCATAATTATCATTAAAAAAAATTCTACAGATGGAGGTGCACCTATGGTGAAAATTTCCTGTCAATGGTTGCAGAGAAAATCATATATATTCTGTACGGACAAGCAAACAAACAGACAGACAGACAAACGGACTCAAATGCAATACCCTCTCATCTGGTGAAGGTAAATATCAGCAGATATACTCTGACAAATGGGAGAATGACAAAAGAGCGGGAAGATTAAAAAAAAAAAGACCTTGAAAGAACAGGGATTGACGAGGAAGGCTCATATTGGAATGGCCAAGAAGAGGTCAAATCAATTGGGATGGAGAATGCGATCATGAATGCCCAAGACCAAGGACACTACACTAAGGACCTAAAGAAAATGGCAGGATTGAGCCAATCGGACAAATGCAGGTTTTGTGGAGTAGAAACAAAAAGTACCAGCCACCTCCTTTCGGGATGTAAAACACTCATGTCAGAACAGTTGTACACAGAAAGACATGACAGCATCTGTAGAATAATCCACTGGCACATCTGTAAACATTTCAACATTCCAGGCCCAGAACAACCATGAAAGCACAAACCAAACTCCATCCTTGAAAATTAACACATTGTGCACATGCATGACGAGATGATCCCATCATGTGGAGACTTTGCAAACAAAGCATTGCGTCTGGACATAGTGCTGAAACACAAAAAGGAAAAGGCAGCATTGTTGATTGAAGTTTCAGTTCTCAATGACTTTGAACTAAATGCTTCAGAAATCAGGAAAATGACCAAATATCAGGATCTGAAAAATACGGTCACTCGGACTTGGAAAATGAAGAAAGCTGGAATTGTACCAGTGATAGATGGAGCAACAGGAATGATCAATGAAGCCCTCACTGAGTATTTAAAAAGCATTACCGAAAATATCATTACAAACGAGCTACAAGTTTAGGCTGTCAGAGGTTCAGTGAGGATTCCAGGAAGCCCTTGGAACGATGAAGCAGCATCAGCTAGGAGGATGAAGTTTCACAATTTGGTTCATAAATAATGATACTTTACCAAAAAAGGAGGTGGAGATTTTGAGATCTCGCAGAATTTCGTCTCACCTTCCAAAACCCGCAAATAGAGTTAACAACCAATGGATAAAAGGACAAGGAGACCATCTTCTCATGTCAACATTATTCTGCTTATGAGGCATGTGAGATGCATGGAAAGGGAGAATGTTTCAGGAACCAACTGAAGAAGTCAGAATATCTGCCAAACTGGAAACGACCTCAGTTCATGAGTTCAACACAGCAGCATCAGCATTCCACAAGTACCTATTCAAAAAAATATGGTTAATAACTAATTAAGCCAGACAATAAGCAGTCAACAACGTTTCAGTCGAGTCCAGCAGTCCTGAGTCCAAGTCCCTGGCATTCTGAGTCCAAGTCCTTGGCATTCTGAGTCCAAGTCCTGTGCTGGAAATGTATTGTAAAGTGACAAAATATACCGATTTTATTTGTGCTTATTATTATGTAAATGAAGACGATAAAGCATCAAAACCAACTTGATAACTTGTTACTTGCATCAATATTTTCTTTCATATTGTTGCGGATATGAGGATTGCATTTTTTTTGATTGTGTTGTATTATATTGGAAATGGTGATGAACATTGTTTGAATATGGCCCCTCCTGCCTCCAGAGTTGTGTAAAGGTAAAAAGGGCGTCCCGGTAGTTATTCCATGAAACACCACATTGAAGGACCCGATAAAACCCTTGTTCAGTAGCTTATATCTTATTATGTGTTTTAGAGTAAGGCCTTGTCTTCCATTAAAAGAATACTCCATTGCACCGAATCAATTAAGAATAGCTCCCCTTCAATAATTCCATTTCCCAGCCAAACTCTCCATCTGTGGGTAAAGCAGTTCACAAGCGTGGGGTGCACACCCTCTCATTTCGCTGCGATAGTGAATATGTGCTCCGTGCTCTGTTTGAACAGGAGGGGCGGGGTCACCAGGGAGAGGCAAGCCCAGGGCGCGCCACGAAGGGCGGGGCTGTTCAGCCCCATGCCCAAATAAGGAAACAAGCCCGTGGCTCGCCACGAGGGGCGTGCCGTCGGCGCCATGCCCAAATAAGGAGACAAGCCCGTGGGATTACCATACAAGGTCACGAAACAGAGCACGGGGGAGTGGGCATGTCAGTCCCGCGCTGGAGAGAAGTGAGAGGAAGGGAATACGAGCTGAGCTGCGTGGAGAGGTACACGAAAAAGAAAGGGTCCAAGAGAAAGCAGAGGAACTTTTACGAACGAGTTGCAAAGAGATACGGCAGATGAGTCCAGGTGCGTGGAGGGCGTGTCAGTCCCGCGCTGGAGAGAAGTGAGAGGAAGGGAATACGAGCTGAGCTGCGTGGAGAGGTACACGAAAAGAAAGGGTCCAAGAGAAAGCAGAGGAACTTTTACGAACGAGTTGCAAAGAGATATGGCAGATGAGTCCAGCCCCGTTTCAACCAGCCGCGTGAAGCCCTGACGGGGCAGCGAGTGACCCTGCTGGCGTGCGTTGTAAAGCCGAATACCAGGAGCTGCCGGCGTGCACTGTAAAGCAGAATACAAGGAGCTGCCGGCTCCCTGCTTCCTGCCCGGAGTGGACCTGCTCGCTGTGCCCTGTGATCCCACCTGCTCATCCTTTCCAGACATTCCTGCCTGCAAGTTCCCCATTTGCGTACGTGAGTTTGTTTTGTTCGTGCTGTCCTGGGTAGTAACTAAGTCTGTATAAGCTAGTATTTTCCCTGTGTCTCTAAAAGCTTCTGTATATTATTTTATTATCTTTCCTTCTCCTTGGTTATTTTGAGCCTGTAAATAGTAAATAACTTTAGTAGTATTTTCAACCCTTTTCTCGTCTTCTTATTCCTTTTCTTCACATTCGTCGTCTTAGTCTTTTCCACATTGAGTATCTGTGGCGCGATACGGCCAACGTTTGGGTGAATCGGGTTTAGTCGGGGAAAAACTGTTCGGTCGCGGAGCCTCCGCTCGGCAAATATAACATCTCTAATCCGCGGACCGTAACAATATTATCGCCCTCCTGCTGTAGTTGGCGCATTCCTTTCGGACTACAACGTTTCTGATAGCATACAAATCTTGTCCAGAAAATATGGTGGTAAAAAACTGCATTTATTTGTCAATTTCACACAAACAAGCAACTTCACACACGAAGAAGAAGTCCAAACAAGAAGTCCAAAGCAACTTCACACAAACATATAGCTCAAATTATATGGTTGCTTTTCCCCTTATTTTCCTTGCTTTTCTCCTTACTGAATGCAGGCTGATGTGGTTCCTTTTCCTCTTATTATATAATCAATGAATGCTTTAATACTGTTACATTTGTAGGGGGTAGACAATGATTACCTTAGAGCCAGGTAGAGTGTATAGATTAGTATGCTCTGACTGTCGTGAAGAAGAAGAAACCTCGATGCATCATAAGTAGGAAATTTGTGTAGACCGTATGTCGTGGAAGAGCTTGTATCTTCGTCCCCATGAGAGAGGTGGGGGGTTTGTTAATTAGCGAGGGATGAGGGGTAAATTAATCCCCTGTTTGTAATTGCCTCTGTAATCTTTTCCTGTGTTCCTTAAGACACCGCACGACTCACCATAGCTAAGCAATCGACACCATAATTAATGACACTAATTAAAAACCAACCAGAAACCAGGCATCAAGCACTATCACTGATTGGTGAGCACAGAGGTGAGCGCATAGGTCCGTGAGGTCCCTCTGCGCTTTATGAGCGCAGAGACACAAAAGGTCCGTGAAGCCACACCTCAATGAGCAGAAAGTGGTTTTTCAACACTAACACAAGTGCGAAAAGTGGTTTTTCCACACTAATACAAGTGCAAAAGTGGTTTCCTGCACCAACACAAGTGCGAAAAGTGGTTTTTCAACACTAACACAAGTGCGAAAAGTGGTTTTTCAACACTATCACAAGTGCAAAAAGTGTTTTTTCCACACTAATACAAGTGCAAAAGTGGTTTCCTGCACCAACACAAGTGCGAAAAGTGGTTTTTCAACACTAACACAAGTGCGAAAAGTGGTTTTTCAACAATAACACAAGTGCGAAAAGTGGTTTTTCAACACTAACACGTGCAAAAAGTGTTTTTTCCACACTAATACAAGTGCAAAAGTGGTTTCCTGCACCAACACAAGTGCGAAAAGTGGTTTTTCAACACTAACACAAGTGCGAAAAGTGGTTTTTCAATACTATCACAAGTGCGAAAAGTGGTTTTTCAACACTAACACAAGTGCGAAAAGTGGTTTTTCAACACTAACACAAGTGCGAAAAGTGGTTTTTCAATACTAACACAAGTGCGAAAAGTGGTTTTTTCCACACTAATACAAGTGCAAAAGTGGTTTCCTGCACCAACACAAGTGCGAAAAGTCGTTTTTCAACACTAACACAAGTTCGAAAAGTGGTTTTTCAACACTAACACAAGTGCGAAAAGTGGTTTTTCCGCACTAATACAAGTGCAAAAGTGGTTTCCTGCACCAACACAAGTGCGAAAAGTGGTTTTTCAACACTAACACAAGTGCGAAAAGTGGTTTTTCCACACTAATACAAGTGCAAAAGTGGTTTTTCCACACTATCACAAGTGCGAAAAGTGGTTTCCTGCACCAACACAAGTGCGAAAAGTGGTTTTTCAACACTAACACAAGTGCGAAAAGTGGTTTTTCAACACTATCACAAGTGCGAAAAGTGGTTTTTCAACACTAACACAAGTGCGAAAAGTGGTTTTTCAACACTAACACAAGTGCGAAAAGTGGTTTTTCAACAATAACACAAGTGCGAAAAGTGTTTTTTCCACACTAATACAAGTGCAAAAGTGGTTTCCTGCACCAACACAAGTGCGAAAAATGGTTTTTCAACACGAACACAAGTGCGAAAAGTGGTTTTTCCACACTAATACAAGTGCAAAAGTGGTTTTCCACACTATCACAAGTGCGAAAAGTGGTTTCCTGCACCAACACAAGTGCGAAAAGTGGTTTTTCAACACTAACACAAGTGCGAAAAGTGGTTTTTCAACACTAACACAAGTGCGAAAAGTGGTTTTTCCACACTAATACAAGTGCAGAAATGGTTTCCTGCACCAACACAAGTGCGAAAAGTGGTTTTTCAACACTAACACAAGTGCGAAAAGTGGTTTTTCAACACTAACGCTAGTGCGAAAAGTGGTTTTTGCACACTAATACAAGTGCAAAAGTGGTTTCCTGCACCAACACAAGTGCGAAAAGTGGTTTTTCAACACTAACACAAGTGCGAAAAGTGGTTTTTCCACACTAATACAAGTGCAAAAGTGGTTTTTTTACACTATCACAAGTGTGAAAAGTGGTTTCCTGCACCAACACAAGTGCGAAAAGTGGTTTTTCAACACTAACACAAGTGCGAAAAGTGGTTTTTCAACACTAACACAAGTGCGAAAAGTGGTTTTTCAAAACTAACACAAGTGCGAAAAGTGGTTTTTCAACACTATCACAAGTGCAAAAAGTGGTTTTTCCACACTAATACAAGTGCAAAAGTGGTTTCCTGCACCAACACAAGTGCGAAAAGTGGTTTTTCAACACTAACACATGTGCGAAAAGTGGTTTTCCACACTAATACAAGTGCAAAAGTGGTTTCCTGCACCAACACAAGTGCGAAAAATGGTTTTTCAACACTAACACAAGTGCGAAAAGTGGTTTTTCAACACTATCACAAGTGCAAAAAGTGTTTTTTCCACACTAATACAAGTGCAAAAGTGGTTTCCTGCACCAACACAAGTGCGAAAAGTGGTTTTTCAACACTAACACATGTGCGAAAAGTGGTTTTTCCACACTAATACAAGTGCAAAAGTGGTTTCCTGCACCAACACAAGTGCGAAAAGTGGTTTCCTGCACTAACACAAGTGCGAAAAGTGGTTTTTCAACACTAACACAAGTGCGAAAAGTGGGTTTTCAACACTAACACAAGTGCGAAAAGTGGTTTTTCAACACTAACACAAGTGCGAAAAGTGGTTTTTCAACACTAATACAAGTGCAAAAGTGGTTTTTCCACACTAATACAAGTGCAAAAGTGGTTTCCTGCACCAACACAAGTGCGAAAAGTGGTTTTTCAACACTAACACAAGTGCGAAAAGTGGTTTTTCCACACTAATACAAGTGCAAAAGTGGTTTTTCCACACTATCACAAGTGCAAAAAGTGGTTTCCTGCACCAACACAAGTGCGAAAAGTGGTTTTTCAACACTAACACAAGTGCGAAAAGTGGTTTTTCAACACTATCACAAGTGCAAAAAGTGTTTTTTCCACACTAATACAAGTGCAAAAGTGGTTTCCTGCACCAACACAAGTGCGAAAAGTGGTTTTTCAACACTAACACAAGTGCGAAAAGTGGTTTTTCAACACTAACACAAGTGCGAAAAGTGGTTTTTCAACACTAACACGTGCAAAAAGTGTTTTTTCCACACTAATACAAGTGCAAAAGTGGTGTCCTGAACCAACACAAGTGCGAAAAGTGGTTTTTCAACACTAACACAAGTGCGAAAAGTGTTTTTTCAACACTATCACAAGTGCGAAAAAGGTTTTTTCCACACTAATACAAGTGCAAAAGTGGTTTCCTGCACCAACACAAGTGCAAAAAGTGGTTTTTCCACACTAATACAAGTGCAAAAGTGGTTTCCTGCACCAACACAAGTGCGAAAAGTGGTTTTTCAACAATAACCCAAGTGCGAAAAGTGGTTTTTCAACAATAACACAAGTGCGAAAAGTTGTTTTTCCACACTAATACAAGTGCAAAAGTGGTTTCCTGCACCAACACAAGTGCGAAAAGTGGTTTTTCAACACTAACACAAGTGCGAAAAGTGGTTTTTCCACACTAATACAAGTGCAAAAGTGGTTTTTTTACACTATCACAAGTGTGAAAAGTGGTTTCCTGCACCAACACAAGTGCGAAAAGTGGTTTTTCAACACTAACACAAGTGCGAAAAGTGGTTTTTCAACACTAACACAAGTGCGAAAAGTGGTTTTTCAAAACTAACACAAGTGCGAAAAGTGGTTTTTCAACACTATCACAAGTGCAAAAAGTGGTTTTTCCACACTAATACAAGTGCAAAAGTGGTTTCCTGCACCAACACAAGTGCGAAAAGTGGTTTTTCAACACTAACACATGTGCGAAAAGTGGTTTTCCACACTAATACAAGTGCAAAAGTGGTTTCCTGCACCAACACAAGTGCGAAAAATGGTTTTTCAACACTAACACAAGTGCGAAAAGTGGTTTTTCAACACTATCACAAGTGCAAAAAGTGTTTTTTCCACACTAATACAAGTGCAAAAGTGGTTTCCTGCACCAACACAAGTGCGAAAAGTGGTTTTTCAACACTAACACATGTGCGAAAAGTGGTTTTTCCACACTAATACAAGTGCAAAAGTGGTTTCCTGCACCAACACAAGTGCGAAAAGTGGTTTCCTGCACTAACACAAGTGCGAAAAGTGGTTTTTCAACACTAACACAAGTGCGAAAAGTGGGTTTTCAACACTAACACAAGTGCGAAAAGTGGTTTTTCAACACTAACACAAGTGCGAAAAGTGGTTTTTCAACACTAATACAAGTGCAAAAGTGGTTTTTCCACACTAATACAAGTGCAAAAGTGGTTTCCTGCACCAACACAAGTGCGAAAAGTGGTTTTTCAAGACTAACACAAGTGCGAAAAGTGGTTTTTCCACACTAATACAAGTGCAAAAGTGGTTTTTCCACACTATCACAAGTGCAAAAAGTGGTTTCCTGCACCAACACAAGTGCGAAAAGTGGTTTTTCAACACTAACACAAGTGCGAAAAGTGGTTTTTCAACACTATCACAAGTGCAAAAAGTGTTTTTTCCACACTAATACAAGTGCAAAAGTGGTTTCCTGCACCAACACAAGTGCGAAAAGTGGTTTTTCAACACTAACACAAGTGCGAAAAGTGGTTTTTCAACACTAACACAAGTGCGAAAAGTGGTTTTTCAACACTAACACGTGCAAAAAGTGTTTTTTCCACACTAATACAAGTGCAAAAGTGGTGTCCTGAACCAACACAAGTGCGAAAAGTGGTTTTTCAACACTAACACAAGTGCGAAAAGTGTTTTTTCAACACTATCACAAGTGCGAAAAAGGTTTTTTCCACACTAATACAAGTGCAAAAGTGGTTTCCTGCACCAACACAAGTGCAAAAAGTGGTTTTTCCACACTAATACAAGTGCAAAAGTGGTTTCCTGCACCAACACAAGTGCGAAAAGTGGTTTTTCAACAATAACCCAAGTGCGAAAAGTGGTTTTTCAACAATAACACAAGTGCGAAAAGTTGTTTTTCCACACTAATACAAGTGCAAAAGTGGTTTCCTGCACCAACACAAGTGCGAAAAGTGGTTTTTCAACACTAACACAAGTCCGAAAAGTGGTTTTTCAACACTATCACAAGTGCAAAAAGTGTTTTTTCCACACTAATACAAGTGCAAAAGTGGTTTCCTGCACCAACACAAGTGCGAAAAGTGGTTTTTTTAACACTAACACAAGTGCGAAAAGTGGTTTTTCAACACTAACACAAGTGCGAAAAGTGGTTTTTCCACACTAATACAAGTGCAAAAGTGGTTTCCTGCACCAACACAAGTGCAAAAAGTGTTTTTTCCACACTAATACAAGTGCAAAAGTGGTTTCCTGCACCAACACAAGTGCGAAAAGTGTTTTTTCAACACTAACACAAGTGCGAAAAGTGGTTTTTCCACACTAATACAAGTGCAAAAGTGATTTCGTGCACCAACACAAGTGCGAAAAGTGGTTTTTCAATACTAACACAAGTGCGAAAAGTGGTTTTTCAACACTATCACAAGTGCAAAAAGTGTTTTTCCACACTAATACAAGTGCAAAAGTGGTTTCCTGCACCAACACAAGTGCGAAAAGTGGTTTTTCAACACTAACACAAGTGCGAAAAGTGGTTTTTCAACACTAACACAAGTGCGAAAAGTGGTTTTTCCACACTAATACAAGTGCAAAAGTGGTTTCCTGCACCAACACAAGTGCGAAAAGTGGTTTTTCAACACTAACACAAGTGCGAAAAGTGGTTTTTCAACAATAACACAAGTGCGAAAAGTGTTTTTTCCACACTAATACAAGTGCAAAAGTGGTTTCCTGCACCAACGCAAGTGCGAAAAGTGGTTTTTCAACACTAACACAAGTGTGAAAAGTGGTTTTTCAACACGAACACTAGTGCGAAAAGTGGTTTTTCCACACTAATACAAGTGCAAAAGTGGTTGCCTGCACCAACACAAGTGCGAAAAGTGGTTTTTCAACACTAACACAAGTGCGAAAAGTGGTTTTTCCACACTAATACAAGTGCAAAAGTGGTTTTTTTACACTATCACAAGTGCGAAAAGTGGTTTCCTGCACCAACACAGGTGCGAAAAGTGGTTTTTCAACACTAATACAAGTGCGAAAAGTGGTTTTTCAACACTATCACAAGTGCGAAAAGTGGTTTTTCCACACTAATACAAGTGCAAAAGTGATTTCGTGCACCAACACAAGTGCGAAAAGTGGTTTTTCAATACTAACACAAGTGCGAAAAGTGGTTTTTCAACACTATCACAAGTGCAAAAAGTGTTTTTCCACACTAATACAAGTGCAAAAGTGGTTTCCTGCACCAACACAAGTGCGAAAAGTGGTTTTTCAACACTAACACAAGTGTGAAAAGTGGTTTTTCAACACTAACACAAGTGCGAAAAGTGGTTTTTCCACACTAATACAAGTGCAAAAGTGGTTTCCTGCACCAACACAAGTGCGAAAAGTGGTTTTTCAACACTAACACAAGTGCGAAAAGTGGTTTTTCAACAATAACACAAGTGCGAAAAGTGTTTTTTCCACACTAATACAAGTGCAAAAGTGGTTTCCTGCACCAACGCAAGTGCGAAAAGTGGTTTTTCAACACTAACACAAGTGTGAAAAGTGGTTTTTCAACACGAACACTAGTGCGAAAAGTGGTTTTTCCACACTAATACAAGTGCAAAAGTGGTTGCCTGCACCAACACAAGTGCGAAAAGTGGTTTTTCAACACTAACACAAGTGCGAAAAGTGGTTTTTCCACACTAATACAAGTGCAAAAGTGGTTTTTTTTACACTATCACAAGTGCGAAAAGTGGTTTCCTGCACCAACACAGGTGCGAAAAGTGGTTTTTCAACACTAATACAAGTGCGAAAAGTGGTTTTTCAACACTATCACAAGTGCGAAAAGTGGTTTTTCAACACTAACACAAGTGCGAAAAGTGGTTTTTCAATACTAACACAAGTGCGAAAAGTGGTTTTTCAACACTAACACAAGTGCGAAAAGTGGTTTTTTCCACACTAATACAAGTGCAAAAGTGGTTTCATGCACCAACACAAGTGCGAAAAGTCGTTTTTCAACACTAACACAAGTGCGAAAAGTGGTTTTTCCACAGTAATACAAGTGCAAAAGTGGTTTTTCCACACTAATACAAGTGCAAAAGTGGTTTCCTGCACCAACACAAGTGCGAAAAGTGGTTTTTCAACACTAACACAAGTGCGAAAAGTGGTTTTTCAACACTATCACAAGTGCGAAAAGTGGTTTTTCAACACTAACACAAGTGCGAAAAGTGGTTTTTCAACACTAACACAAGTGCGAAAGTGGTTTTTCCACACTAATACATGTGCAAAAGTGGTTTCCTGCACCAACACAAGTGCGAAAAGTGGTTTTTCAACACTAACACAAGTGCGAAAAGTGGTTTTTCAACACTAACACAAGTGCGAAAAGTGGTTTTTCCACACTAATACAAGTGCAAAAGTGGTTTTCTGCACCAACACAAGTGCGAAAAGTGGTTTTTCAACACTAACACAAGTGCGAAAAGTGGTTTTTCAACAATAATACAAGTGCGAAAAGTGTTTTTTCCACACTAATACAAGTGCAAAAGTGGTTTCCTGCACCAACACAAGTGCGAAAAGTGGTTTTTCAACACTAACACAAGTGCGAAAGTGGTTTCCTGCACCAACACAAGTGCAAAAAGTGTTTTTTCCACACTAATACAAGTGCAAAAGTGGTTTCCTGCACCAACACAAGTGCGAAAAGTGTTTTTTCAACACTAACACAAGTGCGAAAAGTGGTTTTTCCACACTAATACAAGTGCAAAAGTGATTTCGTGCACCAACACAAGTGCGAAAAGTGGTTTTTCAATACTAACACAAGTGCAAAAAGTGGTTTTTCAACACTATCACAAGTGCAAAAAGTGTTTTTTCCACACTAATACAAGTGCAAAAGTGGTTTCCTGCACCAACACAAGTGCGAAAAGTAGTTTTTCAACACTAACACAAGTGCGAAAAGTGGCTTTTCCACACTAATACAAGTGCAAAAGTGGTTTTTTTACACTATCACAAGTGCGAAAAGTGGTTTCCTGCACCAACACAGGTGCGAAAAGTGGTTTTTCAACACTAATACAAGTGCGAAAAGTGGTTTTTCAACACTATCACAAGTGCGAAAAGTGGTTTTTCAACACTAACACAAGTGCGAAAAGTGGTTTTTCAATACTAACACAAGTGCGAAAAGTGGTTTTTCAACACTAACACAAGTGCGAAAAGTGGTTTTTTCCACACTAATACAAGTGCAAAAGTGGTTTCATGCACCAACACAAGTGCGAAAAGTCGTTTTTCAACACTAACACAAGTGCGAAAAGTGGTTTTTCCACACTAATACAAGTGCAAAAGTGGTTTTTCCACACTATCACAAGTGCGAAAAGTGGTTTCCTGCACCAACACAAGTGCGAAAAGTGGTTTTTCAACACTAACACAAGTGCGAAAAGTGGTTTTTCAACACTATCACAAGTGCGAAAAGTGGTTTTTCAACACTAACACAAGTGCGAAAAGTGGTTTTTCAACACTAACACAAGTGCGAAAGTGGTTTTTCCACACTAATACATGTGCAAAAGTGGTTTCCTGCACCAACACAAGTGCGAAAAGTGGTTTTTCAACACTAACACAAGTGCGAAAAGTGGTTTTTCAACACTAACACAAGTGCGAAAAGTGGTTTTTCCACACTAATACAAGTGCAAAAGTGGTTTTCTGCACCAACACAAGTGCGAAAAGTGGTTTTTCAACACTAACACAAGTGCGAAAAGTGGTTTTTCAACAATAATACAAGTGCGAAAAGTGTTTTTTCCACACTAATACAAGTGCAAAAGTGGTTTCCTGCACCAACACAAGTGCGAAAAGTGGTTTTTCAACACTAACACAAGTGCGAAAAGTTGTTTTTCAACAATAACACAAGTGCGAAAAGTGTTATTTCCACACTAATACAAGTGCAAAAGTGGTTTCCTGCACCAACACAAGTGCGAAAAGTGGTTTTTCAACACGAACACAAGTGCGAAAAGTGGTTTTTCCACACTAATACAAGTGCAAAAGTGGTTTTCCACACTATCACAAGTGCAAAAAGTGGTTTCCTGCACCAACACAAGTGCGAAAAGTGGTTTTTCAACACTAACACAAGTGCGAAAAGTGGTTTTTCAACACTAACACAAGTGCGAAAAGTGGTTTTTCAACACTATCACAAGTGCGAAAAGTGGTTTTTCAACACTAACACAAGTGCGAAAAGTGGTTTTTCAACACTAACACAAGTGCGAAAAGTGGTTTTTCAACACTAACACAAGTGCGAAAAGTGGTTTTTCAACAATAACACAAGTGCGAAAAGTGGTTTTTCAACAATAACACAAGTGCGAAAAGTGTTTTTTCCACACTAATACAAGTGCAAAAGTGGTTTCCTGCACCAACACAAGTGCGAAAAGTGTTTTTTCCACACTAATACAAGTGCAAAAGTGGTTTCCTGCACCAACACAAGTGCGAAAAGTGGTTTTTCAACACTAACACAAGTGCGAAAAGTGGTTTTTCAACACTAACACAAGTGCGAAAAGTGGTTTTTCAACACTAACACAAGTGCGAAAAGTGGTCTTTCCACACCAATACAAGTGCAAAACTGGTTTCCTGCACCAACACAAGTGCGAAAAGTGGTTTTTCAACACTAACCACAAGTGGGAAAAGTGGTTTTTCCACACTAATACAAGTGCAAAAGTGGTTTTTCCACACTATCACAAGTGCGAAAAGTGGTTTCCTGCACCAACACAAGTGCGAAAAGTGGTTTTTCAACACTAACACAAGTGCGAAAAGTGGTTTTTCAACACTATCACAAGAGCGAAAAGTGGTTTTTCAACACTAACACAAGTGCGAAAAGTGGTTTTTCAACACTAACACAAGTGCGAAAAGTGGTTTTTCAACACTATCACAAGTGCAAAAAGTGTTTTTTCCACACTAATACAAGTGCAAAAGTGGTTTCCTGCACCAACACAAGTGCGAAAAGTGGTTTTTAAACACTAACACAAGTGCGAAAAGTGGTTTTTCAACACTAACACATGTGCGAAAAGTGGTTTTTCCACACTAATACAAGTGCAAAAGTGGTTTCCTGCACCAACACAAGTGCGAAAAGTGGTTTTTCAACACTAACACAAGTGCGAAAAGTGGTTTTTCAACACTAACACAAGTGCGAAAATTGGTTTTTCAACACTAACACAGGTGCGAAAAGTGGTTTTTCCACACTAATACAAGTGCAAAAGTGGTTTCCTGCACCAACACAAGTGCGAAAAGTGGTTTTTCAACACTAACACAAGTGCGAAAAGTTGTTTTTCAACACTAACACAAGTGCAGAAAGTGGTTTTTCAACACTAACACAAGTGCGAAAAGTGGTTTCCTGCACCAACACAAGTGCGAAAAGTGGTTTTTCAACACTAACACAAGTGCGAAAAGTGGTTTTTCAACACTAACACAAGTGCGAAAAGTGGTTTTTCAACACTAACACAAGTGCGAAAAGTGGTTTTTCCACACTAATACAAGTGCAAAAGTGGTTTCCTGCACCAACACAAGTGCGAAAAGTGGTTTTTCAACACTAACACAAGTGCGAAAAGTGGTTTTTCAACAATAACAGAAGTGCGAAAAGTGTTTTTTCCACACTAATACAAGTGCAAAAGTGGTTTCCTGCACCAACACAAGTGCGAAAAGTGATTTTTCAACACGAACACAAGTGCGAAAAGTGGTTTTTCCACACTAATACAAGTGCAAAAGTGGTTTTCCACACTATCACAAGTGCAAAAAGTGGTTTCCTGCACCAACACAAGTGCGAAAAGTGGTTTTTCAACACTAACACAAGTGCGAAAAGTGGTTTTTCAACACTATAACAAGTGCGAAAAGTGGTTTTTCAACACTAACACAAGTGCGAAAAGTGGTTTTTCAACACTAACACAAGTGCGAAAAGTGGTTTTTCAACACTAACACAAGTGCGAAAAGTGGTTTTTCAACACTAACACAAGTGCGAAAAGTGGTTTTCCACACTAATACAAGTGCAAAAGTGGTTTCCTGCACCAACACAAGTGCGAAAAGTGGTTTTTCAACACTAACACAAGTCCGAAAAGTGGTTTTTCAACACTATCACAAGTGCAAAAAGTGTTTTTTCCACACTAATACAAGTGCAAAAGTGGTTTCCTGCACCAACACAAGTGCGAAAAGTGGTTTTTCAACACTATAACAAGTGCGAAAAGTGGTTTTTCAACACTAACACAAGTGCGAAAAGTGGTTTTTCAACACTAACACAAGTGCGAAAAGTGGTTTTTCAACAATATCACAAGTGCAAAAAGTGTTTTTTCCACACTAATACAAGTGCAAAAGTGGTTTCCTGCACCAACACAAGTGCGAAAAGTGGTTTTTCAACACTAACACAAGTGCGAAAAGTGGTTTTTCAACACTAACACAAGTGCGAAAAGTGGTTTTTCAACACTAACACGTGCAAAAAGTGTTTTTTCCACACTAATACAAGTGCAAAAGTGGTGTCCTGAACCAACACAAGTGCGAAAAGTGGTTTTTCAACACTAACACAAGTGCGAAAAGTGGTTTTTCAAAACTAACACAAGTGCGAAAAGTGGTTTTTCAACACTATCACAAGTGCAAAAAGTGGTTTTTCCACACTAATACAAGTGCAAAAGTGGTTTCCTGCACCAACACAAGTGCGAAAAGTGGTTTTTCAACACTAACACATGTGCGAAAAGTGGTTTTCCACACTAATACAAGTGCAAAAGTGGTTTCCTGCACCAACACAAGTGCGAAAAATGGTTTTTCAACACTAACACAAGTGCGAAAAGTGGTTTTTCAACACTATCACAAGTGCAAAAAGTGTTTTTTCCACACTAATACAAGTGCAAAAGTGGTTTCCTGCACCAACACAAGTGCGAAAAGTGGTTTTTCAACACTAACACATGTGCGAAAAGTGGTTTTTCCACACTAATACAAGTGCAAAAGTGGTTTCCTGCACCAACACAAGTGCGAAAAGTGGTTTCCTGCACTAACACAAGTGCGAAAAGTGGTTTTTCAACACTAACACAAGTGCGAAAAGTGGTTTTTCAACACTAACACAAGTGCGAAAAGTGGTTTTTCAACACTAACACAAGTGCGAAAAGTGGTTTTTCAACACTAATACAAGTGCAAAAGTGGTTTTTCCACACTAATACAAGTGCAAAAGTGGTTTCCTGCACCAACACAAGTGCGAAAAGTGGTTTTTCAACACTAACACAAGTGCGAAAAGTGGTTTTTCCACACTAATACAAGTGCAAAAGTGGTTTTTCCACACTATCACAAGTGCAAAAAGTGGTTTCCTGCACCAACACAAGTGCGAAAAGTGGTTTTTCAACACTAACACAAGTGCGAAAAGTGGTTTTTCAACACTATCACAAGTGCAAAAAGTGTTTTTTCCACACTAATACAAGTGCAAAAGTGGTTTCCTGCACCAACACAAGTGCGAAAAGTGGTTTTTCAACACTAACACAAGTGCGAAAAGTGGTTTTTCAACACTAACACAAGTGCGAAAAGTGGTTTTTCAACACTAACACGTGCAAAAAGTGTTTTTTCCACACTAATACAAGTGCAAAAGTGGTGTCCTGCACCAACACAAGTGCGAAAAGTGGTTTTTCAACACTAACACAAGTCCGAAAAGTGGTTTTTCAACACTATCACAAGTGCAAAAAGTGTTTTTTCCACACTAATACAAGTGCAAAAGTGGTTTCCTGCACCAACACAAGTGCGAAAAGTGGTTTTTTTAACACTAACACAAGTGCGAAAAGTGGTTTTTCAACACTAACACAAGTGCGAAAAGTGGTTTTTCCACACTAATACAAGTGCAAAAGTGGTTTCCTGCACCAACACAAGTGCAAAAAGTGTTTTTTCCACACTAATACAAGTGCAAAAGTGGTTTCCTGCACCAACACAAGTGCGAAAAGTGTTTTTTCAACACTAACACAAGTGCGAAAAGTGGTTTTTCCACACTAATACAAGTGCAAAAGTGATTTCGTGCACCAACACAAGTGCGAAAAGTGGTTTTTCAATACTAACACAAGTGCAAAAAGTGGTTTTTCAACACTATCACAAGTGCAAAAAGTGTTTTTCCACACTAATACAAGTGCAAAAGTGGTTTCCTGCACCAACACAAGTGCGAAAAGTGGTTTTTCAACACTAACACAAGTGCGAAAAGTGGTTTTTCAACACTAACACAAGTGCGAAAAGTGGTTTTTCCACACTAATACAAGTGCAAAAGTGGTTTCCTGCACCAACACAAGTGCGAAAAGTGGTTTTTCAACACTAACACAAGTGCGAAAAGTGGTTTTTCAACAATAACACAAGTGCGAAAAGTGTTTTTTCCACACTAATACAAGTGCAAAAGTGGTTTCCTGCACCAACGCAAGTGCGAAAAGTGGTTTTTCAACACTAACACAAGTGTGAAAAGTGGTTTTTCAACACGAACACTAGTGCGAAAAGTGGTTTTTCCACACTAATACAAGTGCAAAAGTGGTTGCCTGCACCAACACAAGTGCGAAAAGTGGTTTTTCAACACTAACACAAGTGCGAAAAGTGGTTTTTCCACACTAATACAAGTGCAAAAGTGGTTTTTTTACACTATCAGAAGTGCGAAAAGTGGTTTCCTGCACCAACACAGGTGCGAAAAGTGGTTTTTCAACACTAATACAAGTGCGAAAAGTGGTTTTTCAACACTATCACAAGTGCGAAAAGTGGTTTTTCAACACTAACACAAGTGCGAAAAGTGGTTTTTCAACACTAACACAAGTGCGAAAAGTGGTTTTTCAACACTAACACAAGTGCGAAAAGTGGTTTTTCAACACTAACACAAGTGCGAAAAGTGGTTTTTCCACACTAATACAAGTGCAAAAGTGGTTTCCTGCACCAACACAAGTTCGAAAAGTGGTTTTTCAACACTAACGCAAGTGCGAAAAGTTGTTTTTCAACACTAACACAAGTGCAAAAAGTGGTTTTTCAACACTAACACAAGTGCGAAAAGTGGTTTCCTGCACCAACACAAGTGCGAAAAGTGGTTTGTCAACACTAACACAAGTGCGAAAAGTGGTTTTTCAACACTAACACAAGTGCGAAAAGTGGTTTTTCAACACTAACACAAGTGCGAAAAGTGGTTTTTCAACACTAACACAAGTGCGAAAAGTGGTTTTTCCACACTAATACAAGTGCAAAAGTGGTTTCCTGCACCAACACAAGTGTGAAAAGTGGTTTTTCAACACTAACACAAGTGCGAAAAGTGGTTTTTCCACACTAATACAAGTGCAAAAGTGGTTTTTCCACACTATCACAAGTGCAAAAAGTGGTTTCCTGCACCAACACAAGTGCGAAAAGTGGTTTTTCAACACTAACACAAGTGCGAAAAGTGGTTTTTCAACACTATCACAAGTGCAAAAAGTGTTTTTTCCACACTAATACAAGTGCAAAAGTGGTTTCCTGCACCAACACAAGTGCGAAAAGTGGTTTTTCAACACTAACACAAGTGCGAAAAGTGGTTTTTCAACACTAACACAAGTGCGAAAAGTGGTTTTTCAACACTAACACGTGCAAAAAGTGTTTTTTCCACACTAATACAAGTGCAAAAGAGGTGTCCTGAACCAACACAAGTGCGAAAAGTGGTTTTTCAACACTAACACAAGTGCGAAAAGTGTTTTTTCAACACTATCACAAGTGCGAAAAAGGTTTTTTCCACACTAATACAAGTGCAAAAGTGGTTTCCTGCACCAACACAAGTGCAAAAAGTGGTTTTTCCACACTAATACAAGTGCAAAAGTGGTTTCCTGCACCAACACAAGTGCGAAAAGTGGTTTTTCAACAATAACCCAAGTGCGAAAAGTGGTTTTTCAACAATAACACAAGTGCGAAAAGTTGTTTTTCCACACTAATACAAGTGCAAAAGTGGTTTCCTGCACCAACACAAGTGCGAAAAGTGGTTTTTCAACACTAACACAAGTCCGAAAAGTGGTTTTTCAACACTATCACAAGTGCAAAAAGTGTTTTTTCCACACTAATACAAGTGCAAAAGTGGTTTCCTGCACCAACACAAGTGCGAAAAGTGGTTTTTTTAACACTAACACAAGTGCGAAAAGTGGTTTTTCAACACTAACACAAGTGCGAAAAGTGGTTTTTCCACACTAATACAAGTGCAAAAGTGGTTTCCTGCACCAACACAAGTGCAAAAAGTGTTTTTTCCACACTAATACAAGTGCAAAAGTGGTTTCCTGCACCAACACAAGTGCGAAAAGTGTTTTTTCAACACTAACACAAGTGCGAAAAGTGGTTTTTCCACACTAATACAAGTGCAAAAGTGATTTCGTGCACCAACACAAGTGCGAAAAGTGGTTTTTCAACACTAACACAAGTGCGAAAAGTGGTTTTTCAACACTAACACAAGTGCGAAAAGTGGTTTTTCCACACTAATACAAGTGCAAAAGTGGTTTCCTGCACCAACACAAGTGCGAAAAGTGGTTTTTCAACACTAACACAAGTGCGAAAAGTGGTTTTTCAACAATAACACAAGTGCGAAAAGTGTTTTTTCCACACTAATACAAGTGCAAAAGTGGTTTCCTGCACCATCGCAAGTGCGAAAAGTGGTTTTTCAACACTAACACAAGTGTGAAAAGTGGTTTTTCAACACGAACACTAGTGCGAAAAGTGGTTTTTCCACACTAATACAAGTGCAAAAGTGGTTGCCTGCACCAACACAAGTGCGAAAAGTGGTTTTTCAACACTAACACAAGTGCGAAAAGTGGTTTTTCCACACTAATACAAGTGCAAAAGTGGTTTTTTTTACACTATCACAAGTGCGAAAAGTGGTTTCCTGCACCAACACAGGTGCGAAAAGTGGTTTTTCAACACTAATACAAGTGCGAAAAGTGGTTTTTCAACACTATCACAAGTGCGAAAAGTGGTTTTTCAACACTAACACAAGTGCGAAAAGTGGTTTTTCAATACTAACACAAGTGCGAAAAGTGGTTTTTCAACACTAACACAAGTGCGAAAAGTGGTTTTTTCCACACTAATACAAGTGCAAAAGTGGTTTCATGCACCAACACAAGTGCGAAAAGTCGTTTTTCAACACTAACACAAGTGCGAAAAGTGGTTTTTCCACAGTAATACAAGTGCAAAAGTGGTTTTTCCACACTAATACAAGTGCAAAAGTGGTTTCCTGCACCAACACAAGTGCGAAAAGTGGTTTTTCAACACTAACACAAGTGCGAAAAGTGGTTTTTCAACACTATCACAAGTGCGAAAAGTGGTTTTTCAACACTAACACAAGTGCGAAAAGTGGTTTTTCAACACTAACACAAGTGCGAAAGTGGTTTTTCCACACTAATACATGTGCAAAAGTGGTTTCCTGCACCAACACAAGTGCGAAAAGTGGTTTTTCAACACTAACACAAGTGCGAAAAGTGGTTTTTCAACACTAACACAAGTGCGAAAAGTGGTTTTTCCACACTAATACAAGTGCAAAAGTGGTTTTCTGCACCAACACAAGTGCGAAAAGTGGTTTTTCAACACTAACACAAGTGCGAAAAGTGGTTTTTCAACAATAATACAAGTGCGAAAAGTGTTTTTTCCACACTAATACAAGTGCAAAAGTGGTTTCCTGCACCAACACAAGTGCGAAAAGTGGTTTTTCAACACTAACACAAGTGCGAAAGTGGTTTCCTGCACCAACACAAGTGCAAAAAGTGTTTTTTCCACACTAATACAAGTGCAAAAGTGGTTTCCTGCACCAACACAAGTGCGAAAAGTGTTTTTTCAACACTAACACAAGTGCGAAAAGTGGTTTTTCCACACTAATACAAGTGCAAAAGTGATTTCGTGCACCAACACAAGTGCGAAAAGTGGTTTTTCAATACTAACACAAGTGCAAAAAGTGGTTTTTCAACACTATCACAAGTGCAAAAAGTGTTTTTTCCACACTAATACAAGTGCAAAAGTGGTTTCCTGCACCAACACAAGTGCGAAAAGTAGTTTTTCAACACTAACACAAGTGCGAAAAGTGGCTTTTCCACACTAATACAAGTGCGAAAAGTGTTTTTTTACACTATCACAAGTGCGAAAAGTGGTTTCCTGCACCAACACAGGTGCGAAAAGTGGTTTTTCAACACTAATACAAGTGCGAAAAGTGGTTTTTCAACACTATCACAAGTGCAAAAAGTGGTTTTTCAACACTAACACAAGTGCGAAAAGTGGTTTTTCAATACTAACACAAGTGCGAAAAGTGGTTTTTCAACACTAACACAAGTGCGAAAAGTGGTTTTTCCACACTAATACAAGTGCAAAAGTGGTTTTCCACACTATCACAAGTGCAAAAAGTGGTTTCCTGCACCAACACAAGTGCGAAAAGTCGTTTTTCAACACTAACACAAGTGCGAAAAGTGGTTTTTCCACACTAATACAAGTGCAAAAGTGGTTTTTCCACACTATCACAAGTGCGAAAAGTGGTTTCCTGCACCAACACAAGTGCGAAAAGTGGTTTTTCAACACTAACACAAGTGCGAAAAGTGGTTTTTCAACACTATCACAAGTGCGAAAAGTGGTTTTTCAACACTAACACAAGTGCGAAAAGTGGTTTTTCAACACTAACACAAGTGCGAAAGTGGTTTTTCCACACTAATACATGTGCAAAAGTGGTTTCCTGCACCAACACAAGTGCGAAAAGTGGTTTTTCAACACTAACACAAGTGCGAAAAGTGGTTTTTCAACACTAACACAAGTGCGAAAAGTGGTTTTTCAACACTAACACAAGTGCGAAAAGTGGTCTTTCCACACCAATACAAGTGCAAAACTGGTTTCCTGCACCAACACAAGTGCGAAAAGTGGTTTTTCAACACTAACCACAAGTGGGAAAAGTGGTTTTTCCACACTAATACAAGTGCAAAAGTGGTTTTTCCACACTATCACAAGTGCGAAAAGTGGTTTCCTGCACCAACACAAGTGCGAAAAGTGGTTTTTCAACACTAACACAAGTGCGAAAAGTGGTTTTTCAACACTATCACAAGAGCGAAAAGTGGTTTTTCAACACTAACACAAGTGCGAAAAGTGGTTTTTCAACACTAACACAAGTGCGAAAAGTGGTTTTTCAACACTATCACAAGTGCAAAAAGTGTTTTTTCCACACTAATACAAGTGCAAAAGTGGTTTCCTGCACCAACACAAGTGCGAAAAGTGGTTTTTAAACACTAACACAAGTGCGAAAAGTGGTTTTTCAACACTAACACATGTGCGAAAAGTGGTTTTTCCACACTAATACAAGTGCAAAAGTGGTTTCCTGCACCAACACAAGTGCGAAAAGTGGTTTTTCAACACTAACACAAGTCCGAAAAGTGGTTTTTCAACACTAACACAAGTGCGAAAAGTGGTTTTTCAACACTAACACAGGTGCGAAAAGTGGTTTTTCCACACTAATACAAGTGCAAAAGTGGTTTCCTGCACCAACACAAGTGCGAAAAGTGGTTTTTCAACACTAACACAAGTGCGAAAAGTTGTTTTTCAACACTAACACAAGTGCAGAAAGTGGTTTTTCAACACTAACACAAGTGCGAAAAGTGGTTTACTGCACCAACACAAGTGCGAAAAGTGGTTTTTCAACACTAACACAAGTGCGAAAAGTGGTTTTTCAACACTAACACAAGTGCGAAAAGTGGTTTTTCAACACTAACACAAGTGCGAAAAGTGGTTTTTCCACACTAATACAAGTGCAAAAGTGGTTTCCTGCACCAACACAAGTGCGAAAAGTGGTTTTTCAACACTAACACAAGTGCGAAAAGTGGTTTTTCAACAATAACAGAAGTGCGAAAAGTGTTTTTTCCACACTAATACAAGTGCAAAAGTGGTTTCCTGCACCAACACAAGTGCGAAAAGTGATTTTTCAACACGAACACAAGTGCGAAAAGTGGTTTTTCCACACTAATACAAGTGCAAAAGTGGTTTTCCACACTATCACAAGTGCAAAAAGTGGTTTCCTGCACCAACACAAGTGCGAAAAGTGGTTTTTCAACACTAACACAAGTGCGAAAAGTGGTTTTTCAACACTATAACAAGTGCGAAAAGTGGTTTTTCAACACTAACACAAGTGCGAAAAGTGGTTTTTCAACACTAACACAAGTGCGAAAAGTGGTTTTTCAACACTAACACAAGTGCGAAAAGTGGTTTTTCAACACTAACACAAGTGCGAAAAGTGGTTTTCCACACTAATACAAGTGCAAAAGTGGTTTCCTGCACCAACACAAGTGCGAAAAGTGGTTTTTCAACACTAACACAAGTCCGAAAAGTGGTTTTTCAACACTATCACAAGTGCAAAAAGTGTTTTTTCCACACTAATACAAGTGCAAAAGTGGTTTCCTGCACAAACACAAGTGCGAAAAGTGGTTTTTCAACACTATAACAAGTGCGAAAAGTGGTTTTTCAACACTAACACAAGTGCGAAAAGTGGTTTTTCAACACTAACACAAGTGCGAAAAGTGGTTTTTCAACACTATCACAAGTGCAAAAAGTGTTTTTTCCACACTAATACAAGTGCAAAAGTGGTTTCCTGCACCAACACAAGTGCGAAAAGTGGTTTTTCAACACTAACACAAGTGCGAAAAGTGGTTTTTCAACACTAACACAAGTGCGAAAAGTGGTTTTTCAACACTAACACAAGTGCGAAAAGTGGTTTTTCAACACTAACACGTGCAAAAAGTGTTTTTTCCACACTAATACAAGTGCAAAAGTGGTTTCCTGCACCAACACAAGTGCGAAAAGTGATTTTTCAACACGAACACAAGTGCGAAAAGTGGTTTTTCCACACTAATACAAGTGCAAAAGTGGTTTTCCACACTATCACAAGTGCAAAAAGTGGTTTCCTGCACCAACACAAGTGCGAAAAGTGGTTTTTCAACACTAACACAAGTGCGAAAAGTGGTTTTTCAACACTATAACAAGTGCGAAAAGTGGTTTTTCAACACTAACACAAGTGCGAAAAGTGGTTTTTCAACACTAACACAAGTGCGAAAAGTGGTTTTTCAACACTAACACAAGTGCGAAAAGTGGTTTTTCAACACTAACACAAGTGCGAAAAGTGGTTTTCCACACTAATACAAGTGCAAAAGTGGTTTCCTGCACCAACACAAGTGCGAAAAGTGGTTTTTCAACACTAACACAAGTCCGAAAAGTGGTTTTTCAACACTATCACAAGTGCAAAAAGTGTTTTTTCCACACTAATACAAGTGCAAAAGTGGTTTCCTGCACAAACACAAGTGCGAAAAGTGGTTTTTCAACACTATAACAAGTGCGAAAAGTGGTTTTTCAACACTAACACAAGTGCGAAAAGTGGTTTTTCAACACTAACACAAGTGCGAAAAGTGGTTTTTCAACACTATCACAAGTGCAAAAAGTGTTTTTTCCACACTAATACAAGTGCAAAAGTGGTTTCCTGCACCAACACAAGTGCGAAAAGTGGTTTTTCAACACTAACACAAGTGCGAAAAGTGGTTTTTCAACACTAACACAAGTGCGAAGTGGTTTTTCAACACTAACACAAGTGCGAAAAGTGGTTTTTCAACACTAACACGTGCAAAAAGTGTTTTTTCCACACTAATACAAGTGCAAAAGTGGTGTCCTGAACCAACACAAGTGCGAAAAGTGGTTTTTCAACACTAACACAAGTGCGAAAAGTGTTTTTTCAACACTATCACAAGTGCGAAAAAGGTATTTTCCACACTAATACAAGTGCAAAAGTGGTTTCCTGCACCAACACAAGTGCAAAAAGTGGTTTTTCCACACTAATACAAGTGCAAAAGTGGTTTCCTGCACCAACACAAGTGCGAAAAGTGTTTTTTCAACAATAACCCAAGTGCGAAAAGTGGTTTTTCAACAATAACACAAGTGCGAAAAGTTGTTTTTCCACACTAATACAAGTGCAAAAGTGGTTTCCTGCACCAACACAAGTGCGAAAAGTGGTTTTTCAACACTAACACAAGTCCGAAAAGTGGTTTTTCAACACTATCACAAGTGCAAAAAGTGTTTTTTCCACACTAATACAAGTGCAAAAGTGGTTTCCTGCACCAACACAAGTGCGAAAAGTGGTTTTTTTAACACTAACACAAGTGCGAAAAGTGGTTTTTCAACACTAACACAAGTGCGAAAAGTGGTTTTTCCACACTAATACAAGTGCAAAAGTGGTTTCCTGCACCAACACAAGTGCAAAAAGTGTTTTTTCCACACTAATACAAGTGCAAAAGTGGTTTCCTGCACCAACACAAGTGCGAAAAGTGTTTTTTCAACACTAACACAAGTGCGAAAAGTGGTTTTTCCACACTAATACAAGTGCAAAAGTGATTTCGTGCACCAACACAAGTGCGAAAAGTGGTTTTTCAATACTAACACAAGTGCGAAAAGTGGTTTTTCAACACTATCACAAGTGCAAAAAGTGTTTTTCCACACTAATACAAGTGCAAAAGTGGTTTCCTGCACCAACACAAGTGCGAAAAGTGGTTTTTCAACACTAACACAAGTGCGAAAAGTGGTTTTTCAACACTAACACAAGTGCGAAAAGTGGTTTTTCCACACTAATACAAGTGCAAAAGTGGTTTCCTGCACCAACACAAGTGCGAAAAGTGGTTTTTCAACACTAACACAAGTGCGAAAAGTGGTTTTTCAACAATAACACAAGTGCGAAAAGTGGTTTTTCAACACTAACACGTGCAAAAAGTGTTTTTTCCACACTAATACAAGTGCAAAAGTGGTGTCCTGAACCAACACAAGTGCGAAAAGTGGTTTTTCAACACTAACACAAGTGCGAAAAGTGTTTTTTCAACACTATCACAAGTGCGAAAAAGGTTTTTTCCACACTAATACAAGTGCAAAAGTGGTTTCCTGCACCAACACAAGTGCAAAAAGTGGTTTTTCCACACTAATACAAGTGCAAAAGTGGTTTCCTGCACCAACACAAGTGCGAAAAGTGGTTTTTCAACACTAACACAAGTGCGAAAAGTGGTTTTTCAACACTAACACAAGTGCGAAAAGTGGTTTTTCAACACTAACACGTGCAAAAAGTGTTTTTTCCACACTAATACAAGTGCAAAAGTGGTGTCCTGAACCAACACAAGTGCGAAAAGTGGTTTTTCAACACTAACACAAGTGCGAAAAGTGTTTTTTCAACACTATCACAAGTGCGAAAAAGGTTTTTTCCACACTAATACAAGTGCAAAAGTGGTTTCCTGCACCAACACAAGTGCAAAAAGTGGTTTTTCCACACTAATACAAGTGCAAAAGTGGTTTCCTGCACCAACACAAGTGCGAAAAGTGGTTTTTCAACAATAACCCAAGTGCGAAAAGTGGTTTTTCAACAATAACACAAGTGCGAAAAGTTGTTTTTCCACACTAATACAAGTGCAAAAGTGGTTTCCTGCACCAACACAAGTGCGAAAAGTGGTTTTTCAACACTAACACAAGTCCGAAAAGTGGTTTTTCAACACTATCACAAGTGCAAAAAGTGTTTTTCCCACACTAATACAAGTGCAAAAGTGGTTTCCTGCACCAACACAAGTGCGAAAAGTGGTTTTTTTAACACTAACACAAGTGCGAAAAGTGGTTTTTCAACACTAACACAAGTGCGAAAAGTGGTTTTTCCACACTAATACAAGTGCAAAAGTGGTTTCCTGCACCAACACAAGTGCAAAAAGTGTTTTTTCCACACTAATACAAGTGCAAAAGTGGTTTCCTGCACCAACACAAGTGCGAAAAGTGTTTTTTCAACACTAACACAAGTGCGAAAAGTGGTTTTTCCACACTAATACAAGTGCAAAAGTGATTTCGTGCACCAACACAAGTGCGAAAAGTGGTTTTTCAATACTAACACAAGTGCGAAAAGTGGTTTTTCAACACTATCACAAGTGCAAAAAGTGTTTTTCCACACTAATACAAGTGCAAAAGTGGTTTCCTGCACCAACACAAGTGCGAAAAGTGGTTTTTCAACACTAACACAAGTGCAGAAAGTGGTTTTTCAACACTAACACAAGTGCGAAAAGTGGTTTTTCAACACTATAACAAGTGCGAAAAGTGGTTTTTCAACACTAACACAAGTGCGAAAAGTGGTTTTTCAACACTAACACAAGTGCGAAAAGTGGTTTTTCAACACTAACACAAGTGCGAAAAGTGGTTTTTCAACACTAACACAAGTGCGAAAAGTGGTTTTCCACACTAATACAAGTGCAAAAGTGGTTTCCTGCACCAACACAAGTGCGAAAAGTGGTTTTTCAACACTAACACAAGTCCGAAAAGTGGTTTTTCAACACTATCACAAGTGCAAAAAGTGTTTTTTCCACACTAATACAAGGGCAAAAGTGGTTTCCTGCACCAACACAAGTGCGAAAAGTGGTTTTTCAACACTATAACAAGTGCGAAAAGTGGTTTTTCAACACTAACACAAGTGCGAAAAGTGGTTTTTCAACACTAACACAAGTGCGAAAAGTGGTTTTTCAACACTATCACAAGTGCAAAAAGTGTTTTTTCCACACTAATACAAGTGCAAAAGTGGTTTCCTGCACCAACACAAGTGCGAAAAGTGGTTTTTCAACACTAACACAAGTGCGAAAAGTGGTTTTTCAACACTAACACAAGTGCGAAAAGTGGTTTTTCAACACTAACACGTGCAAAAAGTGTTTTTTCCACACTAATACAAGTGCAAAAGTGGTGTCCTGAACCAACACAAGTGCGAAAAGTGGTTTTTCAACACTAACACAAGTGCGAAAAGTGTTTTTTCAACACTATCACAAGTGCGAAAAAGGTTTTTTCCACACTAATACAAGTGCAAAAGTGGTTTCCTGCACCAACACAAGTGCAAAAAGTGGTTTTTCCACACTAATACAAGTGCAAAAGTGGTTTCCTGCACCAACACAAGTGCGAAAAGTGTTTTTTCAACAATAACCCAAGTGCGAAAAGTGGTTTTTCAACAATAACACAAGTGCGAAAAGTTGTTTTTCCACACTAATACAAGTGCAAAAGTGGTTTCCTGCACCAACACAAGTGCGAAAAGTGGTTTTTCAACACTAACACAAGTCCGAAAAGTGGTTTTTCAACACTATCACAAGTGCAAAAAGTGTTTTTTCCACACTAATACAAGTGCAAAAGTGGTTTCCTGCACCAACACAAGTGCGAAAAGTGGTTTTTTTAACACTAACACAAGTGCGAAAAGTGGTTTTTCAACACTAACACAAGAGCGAAAAGTGGTTTTTCCACACTAATACAAGTGCAAAAGTGGTTTCCTGCACCAACACAAGTGCAAAAAGTGTTTTTTCCACACTAATACAAGTGCAAAAGTGGTTTCCTGCACCAACACAAGTGCGAAAAGTGTTTTTTCAACACTAACACAAGTGCGAAAAGTGGTTTTTCCACACTAATACAAGTGCAAAAGTGATTTCGTGCACCAACACAAGTGCGAAAAGTGGTTTTTCAATACTAACACAAGTGCGAAAAGTGGTTTTTCAACACTATCACAAGTGCAAAAAGTGTTTTTCCACACTAATACAAGTGCAAAAGTGGTTTCCTGCACCAACACAAGTGCGAAAAGTGGTTTTTCAACACTAACACAAGTGCGAAAAGTGGTTTTTCAACACTAACACAAGTGCGAAAAGTGGTTTTTCCACACTAATACAAGTGCAAAAGTGGTTTCCTGCACCAACACAAGTGCGAAAAGTGGTTTTTCAACACTAACACAAGTGCGAAAAGTGGTTTTTCAACAATAACACAAGTGCGAAAAGTGGTTTTTCAACACTAACACGTGCAAAAAGTGTTTTTTCCACACTAATACAAGTGCAAAAGTGGTGTCCTGAACCAACACAAGTGCGAAAAGTGGTTTTTCAACACTAACACAAGTGCGAAAAGTGTTTTTGCAACACTATCACAAGTGCGAAAAAGGTTTTTTCCACACTAATACAAGTGCAAAAGTGGTTTCCTGCACCAACACAAGTGCAAAAAGTGGTTTTTCCACACTAATACAAGTGCAAAAGTGGTTTCCTGCACCAACACAAGTGCGAAAAGTGGTTTTTCAACACTAACACAAGTGCGAAAAGTGGTTTTTCAACACTAACACAAGTGCGAAAAGTGGTTTTTCAACACTAACACGTGCAAAAAGTGTTTTTTCCACACTAATACAAGTGCAAAAGTGGTGTCCTGAACCAACACAAGTGCGAAAAGTGGTTTTTCAACACTAACACAAGTGCGAAAAGTGTTTTTTCAACACTATCACAAGTGCGAAAAAGGTTTTTTCCACACTAATACAAGTGCAAAAGTGGTTTCCTGCACCAACACAAGTGCAAAAAGTGGTTTTTCCACACTAATACAAGTGCAAAAGTGGTTTCCTGCACCAACACAAGTGCGAAAAGTGGTTTTTCAACAATAACCCAAGTGCGAAAAGTGGTTTTTCAACAATAACACAAGTGCGAAAAGTTGTTTTTCCACACTAATACAAGTGCAAAAGTGGTTTCCTGCACCAACACAAGTGCGAAAAGTGGTTTTTCAACACTAACACAAGTCCGAAAAGTGGTTTTTCAACACTATCACAAGTGCAAAAAGTGTTTTTTCCACACTAATACAAGTGCAAAAGTGGTTTCCTGCACCAACACAAGTGCGAAAAGTGGTTTTTTTTAACACTAACACAAGTGCGAAAAGTGGTTTTTCAACACTAACACAAGTGCGAAAAGTGGTTTTTCCACACTAATACAAGTGCAAAAGTGGTTTCCTGCACCAACACAAGTGCAAAAAGTGTTTTTTCCACACTAATACAAGTGCAAAAGTGGTTTCCTGCACCAACACAAGTGCGAAAAGTGTTTTTTCAACACTAACACAAGTGCGAAAAGTGGTTTTTCCACACTAATACAAGTGCAAAAGTGATTTCGTGCACCAACACAAGTGCGAAAAGTGGTTTTTCAATACTAACACAAGTGCGAAAAGTGGTTTTTCAACACTATCACAAGTGCAAAAAGTGTTTTTCCACACTAATACAAGTGCAAAAGTGGTTTCCTGCACCAACACAAGTGCGAAAAGTGGTTTTTCAACACTAACACAAGTGTGAAAAGTGGTTTTTCAACACTAACACAAGTGCGAAAAGTGGTTTTTCCACACTAATACAAGTGCAAAAGTGGTTTCCTGCACCAACACAAGTGCGAAAAGTGGTTTTTCAACACTAACACAAGTGCGAAAAGTGGTTTTTCAACAATAACACAAGTGCGAAAAGTGTTTTTTCCACACTAATACAAGTGCAAAAGTGGTTTCCTGCACCAACGCAAGTGCGAAAAGTGGTTTTTCAACACTAACACAAGTGTGAAAAGTGGTTTTTCAACACGAACACTAGTGCGAAAAGTGGTTTTTCCACACTAATACAAGTGCAAAAGTGGTTGCCTGCACCAACACAAGTGCGAAAAGTGGTTTTTCAACACTAACACAAGTGCGAAAAGTGGTTTTTCCACACTAATACAAGTGCAAAAGTGGTTTTTTTACACTATCAGAAGTGCGAAAAGTGGTTTCCTGCACCAACACAGGTGCGAAAAGTGGTTTTTCAACACTAATACAAGTGCGAAAAGTGGTTTTTCAACACTATCACAAGTGCGAAAAGTGGTTTTTCAACACTAACACAAGTGCGAAAAGTGGTTTTTCAACACTAACACAAGTGCGAAAAGTGGTTTTTCAACACTAACACAAGTGCGAAAAGTGGTTTTTCAACACTAACACAAGTGCGAAAAGTGGTTTTTCCACACTAATACAAGTGCAAAAGTGGTTTCCTGCACCAACACAAGTGCGAAAAGTGGTTTTTCAACACTAACACAAGTGCGAAAAGTTGTTTTTCAACACTAACACAAGTGCAAAAAGTGGTTTTTCAACACTAACACAAGTGCGAAAAGTGGTTTCCTGCACCAACACAAGTGCGAAAAGTGGTTTGTCAACACTAACACAAGTGCGAAAAGTGGTTTTTCAACACTAACACAAGTGCGAAAAGTGGTTTTTCAACACTAACACAAGTGCGAAAAGTGGTTTTTCAACACTAACACAAGTGCGAAAAGTGGTTTTTCCACACTAATACAAGTGCAAAAGTGGTTTCCTGCACCAACACAAGTGTGAAAAGTGGTTTTTCAACACTAACACAAGTGCGAAAAGTGGTTTTTCCACACTAATACAAGTGCAAAAGTGGTTTTTCCACACTATCACAAGTGCAAAAAGTGGTTTCCTGCACCAACACAAGTGCGAAAAGTGGTTTTTCAACACTAACACAAGTGCGAAAAGTGGTTTTTCAACACTATCACAAGTGCAAAAAGTGTTTTTTCCACACTAATACAAGTGCAAAAGTGGTTTCCTGCACCAACACAAGTGCGAAAAGTGGTTTTTCAACACTAACACAAGTGCGAAAAGTGGTTTTTCAACACTAACACAAGTGCGAAAAGTGGTTTTTCAACACTAACACGTGCAAAAAGTGTTTTTTCCACACTAATACAAGTGCAAAAGTGGTGTCCTGAACCAACACAAGTGCGAAAAGTGGTTTTTCAACACTAACACAAGTGCGAAAAGTGTTTTTTCAACACTATCACAAGTGCGAAAAAGGTTTTTTCCACACTAATACAAGTGCAAAAGTGGTTTCCTGCACCAACACAAGTGCAAAAAGTGGTTTTTCCACACTAATACAAGTGCAAAAGTGGTTTCCTGCACCAACACAAGTGCGAAAAGTGGTTTTTCAACAATAACCCAAGTGCGAAAAGTGGTTTTTCAACAATAACACAAGTGCGAAAAGTTGTTTTTCCACACTAATACAAGTGCAAAAGTGGTTTCCTGCACCAACACAAGTGCGAAAAGTGGTTTTTCAACACTAACACAAGTCCGAAAAGTGGTTTTTCAACACTATCACAAGTGCAAAAAGTGTTTTTTCCACACTAATACAAGTGCAAAAGTGGTTTCCTGCACCAACACAAGTGCGAAAAGTGGTTTTTTTAACACTAACACAAGTGCGAAAAGTGGTTTTTCAACACTAACACAAGTGCGAAAAGTGGTTTTTCCACACTAATACAAGTGCAAAAGTGGTTTCCTGCACCAACACAAGTGCAAAAAGTGTTTTTTCCACACTAATACAAGTGCAAAAGTGGTTTCCTGCACCAACACAAGTGCGAAAAGTGTTTTTTCAACACTAACACAAGTGCGAAAAGTGGTTTTTCCACACTAATACAAGTGCAAAAGTGATTTCGTGCACCAACACAAGTGCGAAAAGTGGTTTTTCAATACTAACACAAGTGCGAAAAGTGGTTTTTCAACACTATCACAAGTGCAAAAAGTGTTTTTCCACACTAATACAAGTGCAAAAGTGGTTTCCTGCACCAACACAAGTGCGAAAAGTGGTTTTTCAACACTAACACAAGTGCGAAAAGTGGTTTTTCAACACTAACACAAGTGCGAAAAGTGGTTTTTCCACACTAATACAAGTGCAAAAGTGGTTTCCTGCACCAACACAAGTGCGAAAAGTGGTTTTTCAACACTAACACAAGTGCGAAAAGTGGTTTTTCAACAATAACACAAGTGCGAAAAGTGTTTTTTCCACACTAATACAAGTGCAAAAGTGGTTTCCTGCACCAACGCAAGTGCGAAAAGTGGTTTTTCAACACTAACACAAGTGTGAAAAGTGGTTTTTCAACACGAACACTAGTGCGAAAAGTGGTTTTTCCACACTAATACAAGTGCAAAAGTGGTTGCCTGCACCAACACAAGTGCGAAAAGTGGTTTTTCAACACTAACACAAGTGCGAAAAGTGGTTTTTCCACACTAATACAAGTGCAAAAGTGGTTTTTTTACACTATCACAAGTGCGAAAAGTGGTTTCCTGCACCAACACAGGTGCGAAAAGTGGGTTTTCAACACTAATACAAGTGCGAAAAGTGGTTTTTCAACACTATCACAAGTGCGAAAAGTGGTTTTTCAACACTAACACAAGTGCGAAAAGTGGTTTTTCAATACTAACACAAGTGCGAAAAGTGGTTTTTCAACACTAACACAAGTGCGAAAAGTGGTTTTTTCCACACTAATACAAGTGCAAAAGTGGTTTCATGCACCAACACAAGTGCGAAAAGTCGTTTTTCAACACTAACACAAGTGCGAAAAGTGGTTTTTCCACAGTAATACAAGTGCAAAAGTGGTTTTTCCACACTAATACAAGTGCAAAAGTGGTTTCCTGCACCAACACAAGTGCGAAAAGTGGTTTTTCAACACTAACACAAGTGCGAAAAGTGGTTTTTCAACACTATCACAAGTGCGAAAAGTGGTTTTTCAACACTAACACAAGTGCGAAAAGTGGTTTTTCAACACTAACACAAGTGCGAAAGTGGTTTTTCCACACTAATACAAGTGCAAAAGTGGTTTCCTGCACCAACACAAGTGCGAAAAGTGGTTTTTAAACACTAACACAAGTGCGAAAAGTGGTTTTTCAACACTAACACAAGTGCGAAAAGTGGTTTTTCCACACTAATACAAGTGCAAAAGTGGTTTTCTGCACCAACACAAGTGCGAAAAGTGGTTTTTCAACACTAACACAAGTGCGAAAAGTGGTTTTTCAACAATAATACAAGTGCGAAAAGTGTTTTTTCCACACTAATACAAGTGCAAAAGTGGTTTCCTGCACCAACACAAGTGCGAAAAGTGGTTTTTCAACACTAACACAAGTGCGAAAGTGGTTTCCTGCACCAACACAAGTGCAAAAAGTGTTTTTTCCACACTAATACAAGTGCAAAAGTGGTTTCCTGCACCAACACAAGTGCGAAAAGTGTTTTTTCAACACTAACACAAGTGCGAAAAGTGGTTTTTCCACACTAATACAAGTGCAAAAGTGATTTCGTGCACCAACACAAGTGCGAAAAGTGGTTTTTCAATACTAACACAAGTGCAAAAAGTGGTTTTTCCACACTAATACAAGTGCAAAAGTGGTTTCCTGCACCAACACAAGTGCGAAAAGTAGTTTTTCAACACTAACACAAGTGCGAAAAGTGGCTTTTCCACACTAATACAAGTGCAAAAGTGGTTTTTTTACACTATCACAAGTGCGAAAAGTGGTTTCCTGCACCAACACAGGTGCGAAAAGTGGTTTTTCAACACTAATACAAGTGCGAAAAGTGGTTTTTCAACACTATCACAAGTGCGAAAAGTGGTTTTTCAACACTAACACAAGTGCGAAAAGTGGTTTTTCAATACTAACACAAGTGCGAAAAGTGGTTTTTCAACACTAACACAAGTGCGAAAAGTGGTTTTTTCCACACTAATACAAGTGCAAAAGTGGTTTCATGCACCAACACAAGTGCGAAAAGTCGTTTTTCAACACTAACACAAGTGCGAAAAGTGGTTTTTCCACACTAATACAAGTGCAAAAGTGGTTTTTCCACACTATCACAAGTGCGAAAAGTGGTTTCCTGCACCAACACAAGTGCGAAAAGTGGTTTTTCAACACTAACACAAGTGCGAAAAGTGGTTTTTCAACACTATCACAAGTGCGAAAAGTGGTTTTTCAACACTAACACAAGTGCGAAAAGTGGTTTTTCAACACTAACACAAGTGCGAAAGTGGTTTTTCCACACTAATACATGTGCAAAAGTGGTTTCCTGCACCAACACAAGTGCGAAAAGTGGTTTTTCAACACTAACACAAGTGCGAAAAGTGGTTTTTCAACACTAACACAAGTGCGAAAAGTGGTTTTTCCACACTAATACAAGTGCAAAAGTGGTTTTCTGCACCAACACAAGTGCGAAAAGTGGTTTTTCAACACTAACACAAGTGCGAAAAGTGGTTTTTCAACAATAATACAAGTGCGAAAAGTGTTTTTTCCACACTAATACAAGTGCAAAAGTGGTTTCCTGCACCAACACAAGTGCGAAAAGTGGTTTTTCAACACTAACGCAAGTGCGAAAAGTTGTTTTTCAACAATAACACAAGTGCGAAAAGTGTTATTTCCACACTAATACAAGTGCAAAAGTGGTTTCCTGCACCAACACAAGTGCGAAAAGTGGTTTTTCAACATGAACACAAGTGCGAAAAGTGGTTTTTCCACACTAATACAAGTGCAAAAGTGGTTTTCCACACTATCACAAGTGCAAAAAGTGGTTTCCTGCACCAACACAACTGCGAAAAGTGGTTTTTCAACACTAACACAAGTGCGAAAAGTGGTTTTTCAACACTAACACAAGTGCGAAAAGTGGTTTTTCAACACTATCACAAGTGCGAAAAGTGGTTTTTCAACACTAACACAAGTGCGAAAAGTGGTTTTTCAACACTAACACAAGTGCGAAAAGTGGTTTTTCAACACTAACACAAGTGCGAAAAGTGGTTTTTCAACAATAACACAAGTGCGAAAAGTGTTTTTTCCACACTAATACAAGTGCAAAAGTGGTTTCCTGCACCAACACAAGTGCGAAAAGTGGTTTTTCAACACTAACACAAGTGCGAAAAGTGGTTTTTCAACACTAACACAAGTGCGAAAAGTGGTTTTTCAACACTAACACAAGTGCGAAAAGTGGTCTTTCCACACCAATACAAGTGCAAAACTGGTTTCCTGCACCAACACAAGTGCGAAAAGTGGTTTTTCAACACTAACCACAAGTGGGAAAAGTGGTTTTTCCACACTAATACAAGTGCAAAAGTGGTTTTTCCACACTATCACAAGTGCGAAAAGTGGTTTCCTGCACCAACACAAGTGCGAAAAGTGGTTTTTCAACACTAACACAAGTGCGAAAAGTGGTTTTTCAACACTATCACAAGAGCGAAAAGTGGTTTTTCAACACTAACACAAGTGCGAAAAGTGGTTTTTCAACACTAACACAAGTGCGAAAAGTGGTTTTTCAACACTATCACAAGTGCAAAAAGTGTTTTTTCCACACTAATATAAGTGCAAAAGTGGTTTCCTGCACCAACACAAGTGCGAAAAGTGGTTTTTAAACACTAACACAAGTGCGAAAAGTGGTTTTTCAACACTAACACATGTGCGAAAAGTGGTTTTTCCACACTAATACAAGTGCAAAAGTGGTTTCCTGCACCAACACAAGTGCGAAAAGTGGTTTTTCAACACTAACACAAGTGCGAAAAGTGGTTTTTCAACACTAACACAAGTGCGAAAAGTGGTTTTTCAACACTAACACAGGTGCGAAAAGTGGTTTTTCCACACTAATACAAGTGCAAAAGTGGTTTCCTGCACCAACACAAGTGCGAAAAGTGGTTTTTCAACACTAACACAAGTGCGAAAAGTTGTTTTTCAACACGAACACAAGTGCAGAAAGTGGTTTTTCAACACTAACACAAGTGCGAAAAGTGGTTTCCTGCACCAACACAAGTGCGAAAAGTGGTTTTTCAACACTAACACAAGTGCGAAAAGTGGTTTTTCAACACTAACACAAGTGCGAAAAGTGGTTTTTCAACACTAACACAAGTGCGAAAAGTGGTTTTTCCACACTAATACAAGTGCAAAAGTGGTTTCCTGCACCAACACAAGTGCGAAAAGTGGTTTTTCAACACTAACACAAGTGCGAAAAGTGGTTTTTCAACAATAACAGAAGTGCGAAAAGTGTTTTTTCCACACTAATACAAGTGCAAAAGTGGTTTCCTGCACCAACACAAGTGCGAAAAGTGATTTTTCAACACGAACACAAGTGCGAAAAGTGGTTTTTCCACACTAATACAAGTGCAAAAGTGGTTTTCCACACTATCACAAGTGCAAAAAGTGGTTTCCTGCACCAACACAAGTGCGAAAAGTGGTTTTTCAACACTAACACAAGTGCGAAAAGTGGTTTTTCAACACTATAACAAGTGCGAAAAGTGGTTTTTCAACACTAACACAAGTGCGAAAAGTGGTTTTTCAACACTAACACAAGTGCGAAAAGTGGTTTTTCAACACTAACACAAGTGCGAAAAGTGGTTTTTCAACACTAACACAAGTGCGAAAAGTGGTTTTCCACACTAATACAAGTGCAAAAGTGGTTTCCTGCACCAACACAAGTGCGAAAAGTGGTTTTTCAACACTAACACAAGTCCGAAAAGTGGTTTTTCAACACTATCACAAGTGCAAAAAGTGTTTTTTCCACACTAATACAAGTGCAAAAGTGGTTTCCTGCACCAACACAAGTGCGAAAAGTGGTTTTTCAACACTATAACAAGTGCAAAAAGTGGTTTTTCAACACTAACACAAGTGCGAAAAGTGGTTTTTCAACACTAACACAAGTGCGAAAAGTGGTTTTTCAACACTATCACAAGTGCAAAAAGTGTTTTTTCCACACTAATACAAGTGCAAAAGTGGTTTCCTGCACCAACACAAGTGCGAAAAGTGGTTTTTCAACACTAACACAAGTGCGAAAAGTGGTTTTTCAACACTAACACAAGTGCGAAAAGTGGTTTTTCAACACTAACACGTGCAAAAAGTGTTTTTTCCACACTAATACAAGTGCAAAAGTGGTGTCCTGAACCAACACAAGTGCGAAAAGTGGTTTTTCAACACTAACACAAGTGCGAAAAGTGTTTTTTCAACACTATCACAAGTGCGAAAAAGGTTTTTTCCACACTAATACAAGTGCAAAAGTGGTTTCCTGCACCAACACAAGTGCAAAAAGTGGTTTTTCCACACTAATACAAGTGCAAAAGTGGTTTCCTGCACCAACACAAGTGCGAAAAGTGTTTTTTCAACAATAACCCAAGTGCGAAAAGTGGTTTTTCAACAATAACACAAGTGCGAAAAGTTGTTTTTCCACACTAATACAAGTGCAAAAGTGGTTTCCTGCACCAACACAAGTGCGAAAAGTGGTTTTTCAACACTAACACAAGTCCGAAAAGTGGTTTTTCAACACTATCACAAGTGCAAAAAGTGTTTTTTTCCACACTAATACAAGTGCAAAAGTGGTTTCCTGCACCAACACAAGTGCGAAAAGTGGTTTTTTTTAACACTAACACAAGTGCGAAAAGTGGTTTTTCAACACTAACACAAGTGCGAAAAGTGGTTTTTCCACACTAATACAAGTGCAAAAGTGGTTTCCTGCACCAACACAAGTGCGAAAAGTGTTTTTTCAACACTAACACAAGTGCGAAAAGTGGTTTTTCCACACTAATACAAGTGCAAAAGTGATTTCGTGCACCAACACAAGTGCGAAAAGTGGTTTTTCAATACTAACACAAGTGCGAAAAGTGGTTTTTCAACACTATCACAAGTGCAAAAAGTGTTTTTCCACACTAATACAAGTGCAAAAGTGGTTTCCTGCACCAACACAAGTGCGAAAAGTGGTTTTTCAACACTAACACAAGTGCGAAAAGTGGTTTTTCAACACTAACACAAGTGCGAAAAGTGGTTTTTCCACACTAATACAAGTGCAAAAGTGGTTTCCTGCACCAACACAAGTGCGAAAAGTGGTTTTTCAACACTAACACAAGTGCGAAAAGTGGTTTTTCAACAATAACACAAGTGCGAAAAGTGTTTTTTCCACACTAATACAAGTGCAAAAGTGGTTTCCTGCACCAACGCAAGTGCGAAAAGTGGTTTTTCAACACTAACACAAGTGTGAAAAGTGGTTTTTCAACACGAACACTAGTGCGAAAAGTGGTTTTTCCACACTAATACAAGTGCAAAAGTGGTTGCCTGCACCAACACAAGTGCGAAAAGTGGTTTTTCAACACTAACACAAGTGCGAAAAGTGGTTTTTCCACACTAATACAAGTGCAAAAGTGGTTTTTTTACACTATCACAAGTGCGAAAAGTGGTTTCCTGCACCAACACAGGTGCGAAAAGTGGTTTTTCAACACTAATACAAGTGCGAAAAGTGGTTTTTCAACACTATCACAAGTGCGAAAAGTGGTTTTTCAACACTAACACAAGTGCGAAAAGTGGTTTTTCAATACTAACACAAGTGCGAAAAGTGGTTTTTCAACACTAACACAAGTGCGAAAAGTGGTTTTTTCCACACTAATACAAGTGCAAAAGTGGTTTCATGCACCAACACAAGTGCGAAAAGTCGTTTTTCAACACTAACACAAGTGCGAAAAGTGGTTTTTCCACAGTAATACAAGTGCAAAAGTGGTTTTTCCACACTATCACAAGTGCGAAAAGTGGTTTCCTGCACCAACACAAGTGCGAAAAGTGGTTTTTCAACACTAACACAAGTGCGAAAAGTGGTTTTTCAACACTATCACAAGTGCGAAAAGTGGTTTTTCAACACTAACACAAGTGCGAAAAGTGGTTTTTCAACACTAACACAAGTGCGAAAGTGGTTTTTCCACACTAATACATGTGCAAAAGTGGTTTCCTGCACCAACACAAGTGCGAAAAGTGGTTTTTCAACACTAACACAAGTGCGAAAAGTGGTTTTTCAACACTAACACAAGTGCGAAAAGTGGTTTTTCCACACTAATACAAGTGCAAAAGTGGTTTTCTGCACCAACACAAGTGCGAAAAGTGGTTTTTCAACACTAACACAAGTGCGAAAAGTGGTTTTTCAACAATAATACAAGTGCGAAAAGTGTTTTTTCCACACTAATACAAGTGCAAAAGTGGTTTCCTGCACCAACACAAGTGCGAAAAGTGGTTTTTCAACACTAACACAAGTGCGAAAGTGGTTTCCTGCACCAACACAAGTGCAAAAAGTGTTTTTTCCACACTAATACAAGTGCAAAAGTGGTTTCCTGCACCAACACAAGTGCGAAAAGTGTTTTTTCAACACTAACACAAGTGCGAAAAGTGGTTTTTCCACACTAATACAAGTGCAAAAGTGATTTCGTGCACCAACACAAGTGCGAAAAGTGGTTTTTCAATACTAACACAAGTGCGAAAAGTGGTTTTTCAACACTAACACAAGTGCGAAAAGTGGTTTTTCAACAATAACACAAGTGCGAAAAGTGGTTTTTCAACACTAACACGTGCAAAAAGTGTTTTTTCCACACTAATACAAGTGCAAAAGTGGTGTCCTGAACCAACACAAGTGCGAAAAGTGGTTTTTCAACACTAACACAAGTGCGAAAAGTGTTTTTGCAACACTATCACAAGTGCGAAAAAGGTTTTTTCCACACTAATACAAGTGCAAAAGTGGTTTCCTGCACCAACACAAGTGCAAAAAGTGGTTTTTCCACACTAATACAAGTGCAAAAGTGGTTTCCTGCACCAACACAAGTGCGAAAAGTGGTTTTTCAACACTAACACAAGTGCGAAAAGTGGTTTTTCAACACTAACACAAGTGCGAAAAGTGGTTTTTCAACACTAACACGTGCAAAAAGTGTTTTTTCCACACTAATACAAGTGCAAAAGTGGTGTCCTGAACCAACACAAGTGCGAAAAGTGGTTTTTCAACACTAACACAAGTGCGAAAAGTGTTTTTTCAACACTATCACAAGTGCGAAAAAGGTTTTTTCCACACTAATACAAGTGCAAAAGTGGTTTCCTGCACCAACACAAGTGCAAAAAGTGGTTTTTCCACACTAATACAAGTGCAAAAGTGGTTTCCTGCACCAACACAAGTGCGAAAAGTGGTTTTTCAACAATAACCCAAGTGCGAAAAGTGGTTTTTCAACAATAACACAAGTGCGAAAAGTTGTTTTTCCACACTAATACAAGTGCAAAAGTGGTTTCCTGCACCAACACAAGTGCGAAAAGTGGTTTTTCAACACTAACACAAGTCCGAAAAGTGGTTTTTCAACACTATCACAAGTGCAAAAAGTGTTTTTTCCACACTAATACAAGTGCAAAAGTGGTTTCCTGCACCAACACAAGTGCGAAAAGTGGTTTTTTTAACACTAACACAAGTGCGAAAAGTGGTTTTTCAACACTAACACAAGTGCGAAAAGTGGTTTTTCCACACTAATACAAGTGCAAAAGTGGTTTCCTGCACCAACACAAGTGCAAAAAGTGTTTTTTCCACACTAATACAAGTGCAAAAGTGGTTTCCTGCACCAACACAAGTGCGAAAAGTGTTTTTTCAACACTAACACAAGTGCGAAAAGTGGGTTTTCCACACTAATACAAGTGCAAAAGTGATTTCGTGCACCAACACAAGTGCGAAAAGTGGTTTTTCAATACTAACACAAGTGCGAAAAGTGGTTTTTCAACACTATCACAAGTGCAAAAAGTGTTTTTCCACACTAATACAAGTGCAAAAGTGGTTTCCTGCACCAACACAAGTGCGAAAAGTGGTTTTTCAACACTAACACAAGTGTGAAAAGTGGTTTTTCAACACTAACACAAGTGCGAAAAGTGGTTTTTCCACACTAATACAAGTGCAAAAGTGGTTTCCTGCACCAACACAAGTGCGAAAAGTGGTTTTTCAACACTAACACAAGTGCGAAAAGTGGTTTTTCAACAATAACACAAGTGCGAAAAGTGTTTTTTCCACACTAATACAAGTGCAAAAGTGGTTTCCTGCACCAACGCAAGTGCGAAAAGTGGTTTTTCAACACTAACACAAGTGTGAAAAGTGGTTTTTCAACACGAACACTAGTGCGAAAAGTGGTTTTTCCACACTAATACAAGTGCAAAAGTGGTTGCCTGCACCAACACAAGTGCGAAAAGTGGTTTTTCAACACTAACACAAGTGCGAAAAGTGGTTTTTCCACACTAATACAAGTGCAAAAGTGGTTTTTTTACACTATCAGAAGTGCGAAAAGTGGTTTCCTGCACCAACACAGGTGCGAAAAGTGGTTTTTCAACACTAATACAAGTGCGAAAAGTGGTTTTTCAACACTATCACAAGTGCGAAAAGTGGTTTTTCAACACTAACACAAGTGCGAAAAGTGGTTTTTCAACACTAACACAAGTGCGAAAAGTGGTTTTTCAACACTAACACAAGTGCGAAAAGTGGTTTTTCAACACTAACACAAGTGCGAAAAGTGGTTTTTCCACACTAATACAAGTGCAAAAGTGGTTTCCTGCACCAACACAAGTGCGAAAAGTGGTTTTTCAACACTAACACAAGTGCGAAAAGTTGTTTTTCAACACTAACACAAGTGCAAAAAGTGGTTTTTCAACACTAACACAAGTGCGAAAAGTGGTTTCCTGCACCAACACAAGTGCGAAAAGTGGTTTGTCAACACTAACACAAGTGCGAAAAGTGGTTTTTCAACACTAACACAAGTGCGAAAAGTGGTTTTTCAACACTAACACAAGTGCGAAAAGTGGTTTTTCAACACTAACACAAGTGCGAAAAGTGGTTTTTCCACACTAATACAAGTGCAAAAGTGGTTTCCTGCACCAACACAAGTGTGAAAAGTGGTTTTTCAACACTAACACAAGTGCGAAAAGTGGTTTTTCCACACTAATACAAGTGCAAAAGTGGTTTTTCCACACTATCACAAGTGCAAAAAGTGGTTTCCTGCACCAACACAAGTGCGAAAAGTGGTTTTTCAACACTAACACAAGTGCGAAAAGTGGTTTTTCAACACTATCACAAGTGCAAAAAGTGTTTTTTCCACACTAATACAAGTGCAAAAGTGGTTTCCTGCACCAACACAAGTGCGAAAAGTGGTTTTTCAACACTAACACAAGTGCGAAAAGTGGTTTTTCAACACTAACACAAGTGCGAAAAGTGGTTTTTCAACACTAACACGTGCAAAAAGTGTTTTTTCCACACTAATACAAGTGCAAAAGTGGTGTCCTGAACCAACACAAGTGCGAAAAGTGGTTTTTCAACACTAACACAAGTGCGAAAAGTGTTTTTTCAACACTATCACAAGTGCGAAAAAGGTTTTTTCCACACTAATACAAGTGCAAAAGTGGTTTCCTGCACCAACACAAGTGCAAAAAGTGGTTTTTCCACACTAATACAAGTGCAAAAGTGGTTTCCTGCACCAACACAAGTGCGAAAAGTGGTTTTTCAACAATAACCCAAGTGCGAAAAGTGGTTTTTCAACAATAACACAAGTGCGAAAAGTTGTTTTTCCACACTAATACAAGTGCAAAAGTGGTTTCCTGCACCAACACAAGTGCGAAAAGTGGTTTTTCAACACTAACACAAGTCCGAAAAGTGGTTTTTCAACACTATCACAAGTGCAAAAAGTGTTTTTTCCACACTAATACAAGTGCAAAAGTGGTTTCCTGCACCAACACAAGTGCGAAAAGTGGTTTTTTTAACACTAACACAAGTGCGAAAAGTGGTTTTTCAACACTAACACAAGTGCGAAAAGTGGTTTTTCCACACTAATACAAGTGCAAAAGTGGTTTCCTGCACCAACACAAGTGCAAAAAGTGTTTTTTCCACACTAATACAAGTGCAAAAGTGGTTTCCTGCACCAACACAAGTGCGAAAAGTGTTTTTTCAACACTAACACAAGTGCGAAAAGTGGTTTTTCCACACTAATACAAGTGCAAAAGTGATTTCGTGCACCAACACAAGTGCGAAAAGTGGTTTTTCAATACTAACACAAGTGCGAAAAGTGGTTTTTCAACACTATCACAAGTGCAAAAAGTGTTTTTCCACACTAATACAAGTGCAAAAGTGGTTTCCTGCACCAACACAAGTGCGAAAAGTGGTTTTTCAACACTAACACAAGTGCGAAAGGTGGTTTTTCAACACTAACACAAGTGCGAAAAGTGGTTTTTCCACACTAATACAAGTGCAAAAGTGGTTTCCTGCACCAACACAAGTGCGAAAAGTGGTTTTTCAACACTAACACAAGTGCGAAAAGTGGTTTTTCAACAATAACACAAGTGCGAAAAGTGTTTTTTCCACACTAATACAAGTGCAAAAGTGGTTTCCTGCACCAACGCAAGTGCGAAAAGTGGTTTTTCAACACTAACACAAGTGTGAAAAGTGGTTTTTCAACACGAACACTAGTGCGAAAAGTGGTTTTTCCACACTAATACAAGTGCAAAAGTGGTTGCCTGCACCAACACAAGTGCGAAAAGTGGTTTTTCAACACTAACACAAGTGCGAAAAGTGGTTTTTCCACACTAATACAAGTGCAAAAGTGGTTTTTTTACACTATCACAAGTGCGAAAAGTGGTTTCCTGCACCAACACAGGTGCGAAAAGTGGGTTTTCAACACTAATACAAGTGCGAAAAGTGGTTTTTCAACACTATCACAAGTGCGAAAAGTGGTTTTTCAACACTAACACAAGTGCGAAAAGTGGTTTTTCAATACTAACACAAGTGCGAAAAGTGGTTTTTCAACACTAACACAAGTGCGAAAAGTGGTTTTTTCCACACTAATACAAGTGCAAAAGTGGTTTCATGCACCAACACAAGTGCGAAAAGTCGTTTTTCAACACTAACACAAGTGCGAAAAGTGGTTTTTCCACAGTAATACAAGTGCAAAAGTGGTTTTTCCACACTAATACAAGTGCAAAAGTGGTTTCCTGCACCAACACAAGTGCGAAAAGTGGTTTTTCAACACTAACACAAGTGCGAAAAGTGGTTTTTCAACACTATCACAAGTGCGAAAAGTGGTTTTTCAACACTAACACAAGTGCGAAAAGTGGTTTTTCAACACTAACACAAGTGCGAAAGTGGTTTTTCCACACTAATACAAGTGCAAAAGTGGTTTCCTGCACCAACACAAGTGCGAAAAGTGGTTTTTAAACACTAACACAAGTGCGAAAAGTGGTTTTTCAACACTAACACAAGTGCGAAAAGTGGTTTTTCCACACTAATACAAGTGCAAAAGTGGTTTTCTGCACCAACACAAGTGCGAAAAGTGGTTTTTCAACACTAACACAAGTGCGAAAAGTGGTTTTTCAACAATAATACAAGTGCGAAAAGTGTTTTTTCCACACTAATACAAGTGCAAAAGTGGTTTCCTGCACCAACACAAGTGCGAAAAGTGGTTTTTCAACACTAACACAAGTGCGAAAGTGGTTTCCTGCACCAACACAAGTGCAAAAAGTGTTTTTTCCACACTAATACAAGTGCAAAAGTGGTTTCCTGCACCAACACAAGTGCGAAAAGTGTTTTTTCAACACTAACACAAGTGCGAAAAGTGGTTTTTCCACACTAATACAAGTGCAAAAGTGATTTCGTGCACCAACACAAGTGCGAAAAGTGGTTTTTCAATACTAACACAAGTGCAAAAAGTGGTTTTTCCACACTAATACAAGTGCAAAAGTGGTTTCCTGCACCAACACAAGTGCGAAAAGTAGTTTTTCAACACTAACACAAGTGCGAAAAGTGGCTTTTCCACACTAATACAAGTGCAAAAGTGGTTTTTTTACACTATCACAAGTGCGAAAAGTGGTTTCCTGCACCAACACAGGTGCGAAAAGTGGTTTTTCAACACTAATACAAGTGCGAAAAGTGGTTTTTCAACACTATCACAAGTGCGAAAAGTGGTTTTTCAACACTAACACAAGTGCGAAAAGTGGTTTTTCAATACTAACACAAGTGCGAAAAGTGGTTTTTCAACACTAACACAAGT